>NW_018020646.1:587204-747340 GCF_002006095.1 Pseudomyrmex gracilis
CAGAAAACAGCTTTCTTTTATGTATATCCGACCAAACGACACCGACACCTCACACTGTGTGTGTGTGTATATATATATATATATATATATATATATATAAATATACACACACGATCGCGCAAAAGCATGCACTAGCTTGTCCTTCGCCTTCTTCGCCGCATCGCGCACGTCGGTTTCTCTCTCGCCCTGATACGTTTTCCATCGATTTCCCATGAAAAGGGGTTGTTCGGGCGCTGCTAAGTGCATCGCATAAAGAGGTGAAGGCAAAGAGTCGTTTCGAAAGTTCCACACTGGGCGCCATTAAAGGTAACCGTAAAACCCGGCTAAACCGACCGCGGACTTTCAAGTAACGATAAATAATAAAAGTTGATCTCTCCAGGCCGCGGGTCCGCCGTCGATCAAAAGTTTCGCCGTTTCCTTCCTCACTCTTTCTCTCTCTTTCTCTTTCTATCTTTCTCTCTCTCTCTGTCTCTCTCTTTCTATCGTCGCATGAGGAAATTATTATCGTATCCGCGAGAGTCGCCCTTCGTTCCGTAAATAAAGGTAAACAACGGGATTATAAGAGAACGGGAAGAGAAAAATACGATCGGAGAGTGAATTTGCAAAGAGTTTCATTTTTCAATATCCTGTGTGCGCGCGAGATTTGTGAAGTATAGTAATAAAACCTATAAAACTTTTTACGTCACGTAAACTGTTTCGAACAGAGTTACTTGTAAACCAAAACAAAGAAGGAAAGAAAACGATATCACAGCTTTATCGATACATGGTGTGTGGTTTTCGAAATAATTCATTTTAGTCTGTCTCAACATTGATGTTCTTTCTTCTCTTGTCTCTCTCGTCTCTGTAAAATGTATTTAAATACGTAATTAGAGAAAAAATTCTAGTTAGAGAACGCTACGATTTCAATATTTCGAACTTTTAAAATAAGAGAGTGAAAGAGGAAGAGAAAGAGAGAGAGAGAGAGAGAGAAAGAGCTATTTTATGCGCGAGCACAAGACGAAGCGCTCTATATTTCACCGACGTTTACAGCATTTCATTGCATTTTACGACTTTGCAGCGAAATTATCAGTCGAACGTATAAAACTTTTGAACTTATCCAGCTGCTAAAAGTGTATAAGCGTACAAAGAACTTCGCGACTGTTTTACATCTTAATCCGCAGATACTCGAGAATTACGCAGGACGTAATCGAGACAGCTACGGTGGGGACGGTTTAATCTCCGTTTAAATTTGTTGTAATAAGGAGGACCCTAATCTTAATTATGAGCTAAGAGAATTAATTTCAATGACAACCTTCCTTAAACGTTCTTAATCCCGTCGCTCAGGAATAAACCTACCTACAATTAGCTAGAGGAAGAGATTCGCGATAATCGCGCGTTCTTGATTCACATTCGATCGAAAAGAAATTTGCTCTTATCTGTCGTTCACGTGATCTAAAATTGAAAATATCGCGCAAACTCGCACGAATTCAAATCCATTAGTTTCCGAACACAAGAGAGAGAGAGAGAGTCACACAAGTGCGCGCAAATTTTAACGACGTAAAATATCGCAAGAAACGAACGTATTGTTTTTCTCCAAAGCGATCGAATTGACTCGCTCAGGACATCTTCAGCATTCGAGAGAGCAAAGTGTTTGGTTAAATTCGGCTCGCATTTGCGGGTTACGCCGTCAGCATGGTTACCACTTGTTCGACAAATCAAGTGCACACTAATTTGTAATTGTAGCTTCGTAATTTCCGTGGCAGTCGGGCAATAAACAAGCGCCGACGACGACGACGACGACGACGCCCCGTCCTGAGATTGTATCGATCGCGCGGGGGACCGTCCTTCTCTCGGGGTCTCTCACCGGTCGTGCTCTCTATAGTGTGATAGCAGATAAAGGATATTGCACCAAACCGGTGCGGGGAACAGCTAGTGGTGGCTCGACTTCGCGTCATATTATGCAGTCCACCCAACATAGGACGTAGGAAATTAGCAGTAGGACTCCGCCTCACTCTCCCCTCACCCTCACTCTCTTCCTCTGGCGATGACACGGAATCCTTAATGTCGAGCGAATGTCTCCTTCCGTTTGATAGCGCGGAATTCCCGTCTTTTGTCAGTGAATCAGGACATACTGACTGGCAGTCTCACTAAATTGACGCGCTTGACGTAATTACGGGTTAGTAATTTCCTCGCTCGTAGATAAGCTATAAACAACCGGCCTGCTGCTAATCACTTCTCGCTGTATTGACAAAGGACATTTGCCACAGTCGTAGAGGTCAGGTCGTCGTTGGCGTTTGCTACAATTGATATCGATTATGTTGAACTCACACCGACTACCGTGTGTCAGTATTTCGCAGAAGAGAACGGCGAAAGTAATTAAATATTTTCACACGCTACTTTCCGCTCGTTTAACGAAACAAATTTGCGAGTAATTCAGCTTTTCGATGAATTCACACACAGAGATTTGTGAAGACAAAAAAAAAAAAAAAAAAAATAAAAATAAAGTCTCTCCGGAATCGCGTGTTGCGAATAAACTTTTTCGACTTTGCTCAAGCGGGTTTCGAAACTCTCCTTTTTCCGAATGGCTTTTCAGGGGAGGGGGGAGGAGAAGCGTTTATACTTCGCGAGTCGTAAGTCGCGATTCGCCTCGTTTTTTTTCTTTTTTTTTTTTTTTTTTTTTCTAAAAAACTTTCGATTCCTTTTAGTCACACCGCGTAGAGTTTAGCACTCCTCTATGCGCAGTTTCTCCTCACGACCTTTGAGCAATTCCGTATTAAATCGTTTGCCGCAGTGACACGCATCGTTCATTTCCGTGTTGCAAGGCCGGAATTAAGTGGCGCGCAATTATACCGATTGTCGCATAATTGTGAAAATTGCACAATTTGCAATAACGACTCCATTTGTTATATCGCATCAATTACACTGATCGTTTGTATTTTTTTTTTTTTTTTTTTTCTATTGCGTTGTGAAACTCAGTCACTAACGATTAATACAAGTAGAACGATTGACCTACATTCGTCATTGGGAGTAAAATTTCAAATAAAATGCCAGCTGAAGATAAATTCTTCTCTCTCTCTCTCTCTCTCTCTCTCTCTCTTTACCTTTCAAAAAAAAGTCTCGGTGTATCGCATTAATATTTACGTGACGGGGAAATTTTCAGAATCTCGCGCTAAAACGTCAGCCGTGTTGGTTTAGATTTGAGAGATCGTGGAAGTAACTGACGTGGTATCTCGGGTGGTACCCCGGCTCATTTGGATCTCATCTCTCAGACACCCCGGGGTATAATCCGTTTGAATTACAGTCGTCAACCCCGTTGCCTTCAGACACGCCTTTACGATCTATTCGTCGGGAGATCGAGCACCTGTTAAAGGTTTCCGGGCAGGATGATGCCGTACCGTACGCTTTGGGATTATTCAAAACGCTGACCTTTCGGATACGTGCGGCGCAGCCACGGGCGCGCGTATTTGTCCGAGTTACTTCGGCCTCATTGAAATTTATGATTCCGCAGCGAAAATTACTTTGCGGTCGCCGAAAATGTTTCCTATTTTATGCAGGCTTTAATTTATGGCATTCAACTCCCGCCCATTCGTCACGTTGGCAAAGCGCGCGCGGGGGGGTTTTCCCCGTTATTACATTTAATTTAAGATTATTATTTATTTACCGCGCGCACACCCGTCACGACCTTAAAATTGCTTGATTAAATGTAATTGTTAAATAAACTCAACTTTATATATATTCTCCGTGTTTTTTCTCGGCGTAAAAAAAAAAAAAAAGATTAATATGCGATAAATCTATGACGTTTGAAACCTGTTTTTTTTTTTTTTTTTACGCGTGTAATTTGCGCGCGATACATATCTTTGTGATCACGTGTTATATTAATAATCAGCAAATGTAATATGTGTGTGACAGGCACAACGAGCAAGTATATAATAACGCGAAGGTATAGCGGCTTTATAAATTCCAGCGGAAAGAGCCCTTATGTTCGATATTATCGCGTCGACGAACCCCTTTTTATCGCTCCTACGACCATCGTCGTCGCCTTGGGACGCTCGTAAACATCCCCTTAAAAATATTCAGAAGTTGCTGCCGTTTGTCAAATGGCTGCGAGCCTAGTCAAAGTACGTCGTTACGTAACACGGTATATATGTGTAAATATATGTATATATATATATATATACGCGTATATATAGGATCTCTCTCTCTCTCTCTCTCTCTCTCTGTATCTATCTCTCTCTCTTCCTGTTTCCCTTATTTCTTCGTTTCGCAGCCACGCACTGCGGTTTCGAAGGCTGAGTTGCTAAAGAGGGCGGAAAACAGACGGAAAAGGGCGCACGCTGAAAGAGGGTGCGAGCGAGTGGCGTGGGAGAGATAGAAGGTCGTCGTTGAAAGTTTCAAAGTTATTCCGGAGGTAAATACAGTCAGGTCTCGGCAGTAGCTATTGCATGTTTTATATCGCGCCCTCCCGGCCCCGCTTCCGGGGAAGGAGGCGAAAAGCATTACGTGACGATAATCTCTTTCATTCCAAATTATGATATGCGAAAAATATTCCGAAAAAAAAAAAAAAGAGAGAACGGGCTCGCTCGCGTTTCTCCGTTCCAATTCGAATAACACGGCTGAAAACGACGGCGCGCGTACGTTGCCTTTTATCATGTACGAAAAAAACACACATGTGTGTGTATATATTTAATAAAAATATCAGTATCTCTCTCTCTCTCTTTTTCTCTCGCTGCATCAAATTGTACTTGTCGGATTGAAATTTCACGAAAGTTTGTTATTAGAAATCCTCATGTTTTTGGATCTGCAAAAAAGCTTGCATTTTGCAAGCCTTTCTCTCTCTCTCTCTCTCTCTTTTTCTCTCTGTGTGTGTGAATCAATTTTATTCTTTCTTCATATATACAAATTAATCCGGAAAAGCTGGTTCTTCTCTTTGATTTCTCGCGCGATGCGAACAAAAGAAAGTTTTGAATTAGTGTAAAAAACATTTGCGCACTAATTATATCGCCTGCGTAATTAAATAACAGTACGTAGAAACGAGAAAAAAATGTTTTTTTTATTAAAAGAAAAACGGAGAGATACACATCTGACAACGCGAAGGAAATATGACATAATATATTCATCTAGATGCTTGAAAATTTAAATCGCAGACGATACGGAAGAAGCTATCGGGAGGGAGCGTTGAAGCAAAATAATTGCTCCGACGATAATAATAATTCTGTTACTCGAAGAGGAAAATGCAGGAAGCATATTTCGATATTTTCCGTGTGATATTAAAATCGCCGTCCCTTTGATCGCCATCGACACAATGCAATTTTTATTCTTTGTGCGCGTATACATACACACTCTTCGCGTATTTAATACGTTTCGCGACGGAGAAAGAAAAACAAATACAATAACAAATTCGTATTTATTTTAAGATGTGTAATTGCTGTGCGTAATGCAATGTGATACAATATTGAGCAAATAAAAAGTATCGGAAGATATCATCCATATATCACATCCACAAATATTCGCATTACATCTAGTTGAGATAGTTCATATATCAACAATTTCGCACATTGTTAATGTGTCATTGCATTATCCGCGGTATTTAAATGCGTGCATTTGTATTTACGCACATTTCTTGTATTTTATTTTCTAACGTTTAAAAATCACACAAAGAGAAGGCACTGATTGTTTTATCTGCAAATTAAATTGATCAAAAAATTGTATATATTGTTTATTTATCGATTAACGCACTGAAATAAGCGCACGAGTTGCAATTTGGAGCTGTCTAAAAGATTAACTGTCAGAGAAAGCAAGCACACACAGAATAGTCTTACATTCGAGAAGAATACAAGAGAGAATAAATGAAAGAGAGAGAGAGAAAGAGAGAAAAAAAAAAGAAGAATGGACCAAGAAATTGGGAAGAAAATGATCGCGACGAGGGTTTAGCCCGAGCGTGGAGCCAGGGGCTGTTTTCCTCTCAAAACTTCGGAATTTATTCTTGTGTTAAGCACCGTGTGCGCGCGTCTTGGGAAAGTTACCGCGTGTTTGCTCGCAGTCTCCGACCGAAATAATTATGCCATAATAATGATATTGTTGGTTGAAAATGTAGAGGCTTGTTGGAAATGTCGGAGCTTGTTGTTTGAAAAAATAACAGGTAATGTTCGCTCTCGCCGAGTTATAATTAATGCCGGTTTGGCAAACTTTGCCGAGGCGTATCCCCCCTCTCTCCCCGTGTTGCACACGCACACACGCTCCGTGATAAGCGAATACATTTTATACGCGAGAGTGGCATTTTATTTTCGCGGCGAAAATAGTTGTCACGTCTTTTGACGCGTCGTTTTCTCGACGAAATTGTACAAATTGCGTGTATAAAAAAAAAAAAAATTACTTTTCTAGAAGAATTTTATTAGCGATGACATGTTCGAGGAAATCGACGTTGATGCTTGTGCGAATCGCAAAACGAGCATTATATTAGTGTTGCCGGGGCTGGCACCTGTCATGTGCTAACTATCCTAATCTCTCGTTGCACCGAATGCGCATTTGTAAAGGGAAGCCAAGTGTGGCCCGAAGTCGAAAGTTAGTACCGCGATACGCGCGCCCGTTAGCAACAGCTATAACGCGACGAGACTTGACAAGAGCAGAAGGGGGAGCAGGAAACGGCGAAGGTGTTAACTGCTAACATAATTGTTAATTAGCGCGGTTCGGCCACTTGATTAAACGCGGAGTTTATAACGTCAGTTCATAAACAAACTTGAATACATTTTTGATTGCTTTCTTTATGTTATTTCCGCTAAGCTAAAATCGACGTCATAATTTTATTACGACGCTATTTAATTAGAATTTTTATAAATGATGTGCTGAATTAAGTGGCTGTAATTTATTACGTGAAAGAGCTACTGGGCGCGCGCGCGCGCGCGGCAACTTTTACGGATTAAAACAATTTGAAAAATGGACGAAACTTTCGTCGCGCAAACGCTCGATGAAAAATTCACTCACCTGCACCATTAACGAGATCGCCACCAGCCCTTGACTTTTATGCTGCGCTTCGCTCATGTTGTGATACAGTTCGGCGTTGTAGCCGTAGACCTGGATCTGGCAACAGAAAACCACAAAGAGATTACTTTCCGATGGAATTGCGCCACGGGCGTAACCCTATCTCCCGCAAACGCGATCACGCCGGCAAATTTCAACCTCGCGCGACTAACTTCTCGAGTTGAAACTTTAAATTCCGAAATATTTCGCGTCCGACAATACCTCGCACCACGTTGTTCTCTTCGTTACTTCATTTGTTTTTTTTTCTTTTTTTTTCTTTTCTTTTTTTTTTTTTTTTTTTTTTTTTTTTTTTTTTTTTTTTTTTTTTTTTTTTTTTTTTTTTTGATCGACTTCCCGAACAATTCCCTGCCTCTTGCGCGCGTTAACAATTTCTCGCTTTATCACACTTGATTAAATACTCGATGTATTAAACTTTTCGAGTAATTTTTGTATTAAAATACTTTTATACGACAAAACTATATAAAATAGCCGCGCAAAGAATTACTTGATAAAAGAAACGCTCGAGATCCTTAGATAGACGTTAATTTATAATTTGTAAAAAATTTAAATCGACACAAATACACCATTCTGGAATTCTTTTATCGTAATTTATCTTTCGAAGTTTTAAATTCACCATTATAAAAATCACCACATTCACGGGTTTTTATTCACGGATTCTATTTTCGCATAGTTTTTATATCGGTGATGTAATAAAAATTGAGAAAATCGAATCAACTCGAGAGAATTCTGCAACGTGGCCTGGTTTTCGAGATATGTTCAGCTTCATCTTTTCTCTCTATGTGTGTGTGTGTGTGTGTGTATGCACTAAATAAATATTCTACAAATATTTATCGAACGCGTACCTATTAAATCACATTCTTATACGTGAGTATATAAATCTCGCAACGTCAGAGGCACTGAGATTCTTAAGCGCATACCATACGTGGATGCACTTTTCCTTTGACAGTTTCGTGCACCTTCTTACGTTAGAGTCTTCGTTTTCAGTAAACGGAAATATATATTCTTCCATGCGCTATATATATACATATATACACACGTATGTGTGTGTGTGTGTGTGTGATTTTTTGCCGGAATATTGTACTTTTACGAGAGTAAAATTTTTCTCCGACGTATGTGATTTGCATCTTTGCTTTTAATACACTTTTATACATTTCACGTACAGAAACTAGATCACTAGATATTAAATCTATTGTTGCAACACGTATCGTCGGTTTTATTGCGATTGTTACGTTGTCAGGATAATTTGAAAACATTTAATCACACAAGAGCCGGTGTGAGGGATATAATCTATCATTTCTTTCAGCTTCATCGCGAAATGGATCTATTGTTGGCATGCACGTGCGAGAGAAAAAGAGAGAGAAAGAGAGAGAGAGAGAGAGAGATAAAGAAAAAGCGATGTTCAGTTTATAGAGAAACGAAAACCAAGTCGCGCGTGAAATGTATCTTGTTTTTGGAACATACATCTCGTTTCGTGTCTCATTTCCCGCGAATGTCACCTGCTATAAGTTCTGTATGCTGGATAAAACGCAGAAGAGAGGCACCGACGACGACGACGACGACGACGACGTGTACGTGTCTACTTCGCGAAGAAAAGGATTTCGCCGCGATCGCTTCCTTTGCCGTATCCTCCCCATCTCCTCTCCTCCTCTTCTGTTGTTGTCTGTCGCAGTCTTGTGTATGTGTGTGTTTCTTCTCTTTTGTTTTTCCCGTCTTGTCCTTCTTCGCCGTGTATCTGTTATACTTTCTGCAGATAATGACATTGCCACGGCACTTCCGGTTGCGCCTACGGGGTATCTGAAATGCCCGCGACGACGCGACGAGTTTCTTCAAAGAACCGGCGTACGCCGCCGCTGTACGCCGACGGATAGAAGAATATGAAGAAGGATTGGAGGAGAGATAAAGAACGAAATATATGCGCGGAATATATACGCGAGAAAGAAAGCGATAGCGAAATGGGAAAGGAGAAGGGTGGATTGCCAGGAGTGAGTGTAAATCCACTGCGCCTGATCAAAGTACGAGACTCGTCCTACTAGAAAAGATTCTTCCTTTCTTTTCATTTTCGTAAAATTTTCTCTCTCTCTCTCTCTTTCTTATCTCACCGTTTCTTACTTCTACACAGAACGTAGCGTTTCCTTCATCTTTTCTACCTTTTAGCAGGACATTTTTTTCTCTCGTCGACGTAAAAATCTCTTACAGTCCTTTTATACACGCGCGATTCTACTCCGATTCGTGAATCACACAAGATGATTTATCGATGACGCGCCGTCGAGAATGAGATTAAAAAGAACGTTCTCGTTTAACGCACTTTGTGGAGATGTGAATTTAACTTACATGGAAAATGGATCTAGAAACAGAAATTAATTGCAATTAACATAACGCTGTATGTTAATTAAACGTTCGAATTGGTACTTTCGCACAAGAGAATACACGCTAGTTCACCCACAGAGATTTGCATTACACGCATTCGAGAGTTTGCCAAATGTCCATTATCTTAATTTAAACTTTGGGGGAAAAAAAAAAAAGAAGTACGATAAAAGAGAAGAAAGTTTGTTCAATGAATTCTTTCTGTCAAGTTTGAGAGAGAAAAAGAAGAAGAAGAAATTACGCGAATCAGCAGAGCGACTTATTTCGACGTTTGATTGACGCTTTTTACACGCAAAACTGCGCGCGGAAGTTTCAATATTTATCGCAGGTAAACAGAAGTGGAAGTTGGGTACAAAAACAACAGCGTCTGCGGAGAGTTCAGGGAGCATTCATTCAAACTTCATGAAATTTAATGCGCGAATATATTTCAAGACTATATCTCGGCAACTAGCTTTAAGGAAAATCGAGCACATGCATGTAACCCGCCAACTTTAACCAAGTTCTAACATATCCACCCTCTAAAGCAACGATAATCTTGTTATGCAAACTTTCTAATATATATATATACATTTTTGCTTGCTTTTGTGCAAAAATGTGCGGATAAAGACTCGCTAGTGTCGAGATAACGTATCTATCTCGTTCTTCTTCTCTTTTTTCCCCTTCCGAAATAAATCGCGAGATGATATACGATCCGTAATGTTATTTTTACAGGCACTCTTTTTCATAGCTCGCAGATAAAAAAAAAACGAAGATATTCATTCGGAAGTGATCGCAATATAGTCTCCTCCCTTTTCGCCCCGTATATATATATATATATATATATATCTCGGGGGAGTGATCTCGAACCCCCCCCCCGAATAAAATAAATTCCGCGCTCCTTAGCTACGCGATGATCCCACAATTCGTTGTCACGGCCGGGCAAAATCCTACTTGACGACCCCGCGCTAAGGCGGTATATAGTCGAGCTTTCTGAAATTTGCTACGACCCGGAAATTCGGAATTCACCGCGGGTAACCCGCGAAGTGCCGAGCTGGCCCACTCTTCCTCTAAAGCACCTTCACTTCACGTGTACCATCCGATCTCATCGTATCTTCTGCACTCTGCCTCTCATCCCAAGCCCGATGCCTCTTTCACGACCGCCTCCTTGTGCTTTACCCGCCACTTTGCCCGCCACTAGAGCATAATCACCACCCTCCAAAGACTGTGACGTACCCACAAACACAGCCGCGCATTCGGTAAACGCATTATCCCTTCTTTCAGCAGTTCCGGCGACGGAGTCTCGCCGGTAAAAATTAGTTTTAAGCACATCTCGCGACAATCGCGTCGTTATGAGGCTATTTCGAAACGGCAATGACTAGACTCTACCGTTGCCGGCCTTGCGAAGCGCATTTACGACACTCGAAGAAACTGCTGCGTTCACTAATTCGATAAATAATATAAGATTAACGCAAATATGATAGATAGAAAGATCGAGGTGTAAAAAACCAAAACTTAAAAATTGTGAAACAAATGAAACAGAAATAAAATTGAATCTTAAAAATCAACGCGTCGCGAGTGAACAATTAAATTTGAGATCTGAAATGCGGGCGCGGAGCCTGCATTTTAAATACCACACATTCAATACCACGCAGTCGATTAATTTATATTATTCGACAAATGTTCAATCTGATTTCCCCAATTATAATTACAGAAGATTAAAGCTACTATACGGAAGGGAATTGATATATGCATAACTTTTAACGTTGCAATAAACAAAGCAGGCTGCGTACTGTTAATAAACGATTAGCAAATATAAGCTGTAGCGCTAATAAAACAAGTAGATTAAAATCTGTACTTCAATAGGGAGGTGGGAGGGATTTAATAAGGAAAAGGGAGATTTAATAAGAAGAACGCGCGGTGTGTTACAGTCATAATTGAAAATCGCAATATTGCAAACGGAAGGGAAAGGGAGAGCGACGCGAAATAAATATACTAATAATAATAACAATGTAACATTGCAAAACGCACACTTGATGCTTTACTTTGAGTTAGCTTAGCTTTGCTTGTTTGTCCGCTCGTATGTCTCTGTTCACGTTCAACTCATTCTTCTCATTAACATTTAAACATCGGAGATAAATCGGATCATCGGGAAATGGACGGAATATCATAAATAAAATAGTCGCATTTAAATGACCAGATTAAAACGCCAATTTTACGCTTTGTTCGCACTGATTATCGCACTCTCCCATCTTGACACTTAATTAATATTTCTGTCTCGGCTTTTCTCGCTGTTCTTGGAATATTTTTTTTTTTTTCTACAATATTTCTTACACTAAATACTATTATTATATTATTTAAATAAGAAAAAATTAAATTAGAAAAAAAAATATGTATCTTGCGAAAAATTTTCTCAAATTTGAGCACGTTGTTTCTTAATTTTAGTTTAAAATCGCGTTTAAATCATATGAAATAAACAGATCGACACATCTGAGATTTCCTTGCTTTTGTCACAAAATTATCTTCACGTGCGCAAGTTGCGCCGTCGCTTACGTTCTTTTTTCCTTCTCGCGAGATTCACGAGGACGCATCAAGGATAATTCACGCATTAGGGGGTGCGCTTATGGCGTTCTTGCGGCCTATGGGCATGCCATCACGATTTCTGGCACAATGCGCTATTCTACTATGATAGATATACAGCTGTAATGCCTCGCATCCTCCGTCTCACCGATCCATCCACCCGGCGGCTCTATATTAACCCATGAGTACCGGTTGCAGACAGAGAGAGAGAGAGAGAGAGAGAGAGAGAGAGAGAGACAGAGAGAGAGAGAGAGAGAGAAAGAGAAAGAGAGAGAGAGATGCGAATGTCTATACTGGCACAACGACGTGACAATACACACTGGGATACGCGTGCATTAATATGTAGATGCGTATATATATAGATGATAACATACACACACACACAGCCCCGTCTGAGAGTTCCTACTATTCATATGTAGATGCGTCTTGCGTCATTTTGCTTGAAAAACTACCAAGTACTCCATTATCGTCCGAGCGTTACGTCGCTTACATTATGGATATACCGCGTTATATCGCGTCGGCGTTAATTGAATACCCGGGGATTATACTTTCAAATTATTGCTAATTATACGTTTTAGCATCGTTAATAAGGTTAACAACCGGCGTGTGTGTACGCGCGTGTGTGTGTATATATATACACACATAATTTATATATATATATATATATATATATATATATATATATATATACATATATATAAAAATCTTCTTGCGAGGGATTATCGTCTATCTGTGTTTGCCCAGTGAGTTTTGATTGCCGCGTTTTCATCGCGCGCGATGTCAACGAGCGCGTGAAAACGCGCGTTTCTTCAATATTTCAATTTCGCGTCGTTTTCAAATATCGCGTGAATGACACTTAGGACAATGGCCGGCAGTCATTGCCGCTTAACGGCGGTTTTCATTTCAATTAAATCAATTAACGCGCGTGTCGCGGCCACACCAGAATTTTATTAAATATCAAGTGTACGTGAAATATACGTGTGTGTGTGTGTGTGTGTGCGTGGGGGAATCCTGACGAAAGTAGCAACAAGCATCATTTGCGCGTATAACAACAATGTAGCAAAAACACTAAATTAATTAATGAACTTCCGGAGATGTGCGCGCGCACATGAGAGAACGCTCGCACAACACGTCATTTCGCGATCCAATTAATCGATATCGCGATTATTAATTTATTATTCATCAATCTTGCGGAATCCACTCTAAACGTTTAACACTGGCCGTGATAAAATTTTAATGAACATTTTTTTCCAACCAGCCGCGGACCGCGCTGACCACCGAGAGAGTAATAGGAGAAGTGAGGGAGTTTTAAGAGAGAAGAGAGAAAAAAAAAGAAACGAGGACACCCTCGAGCCCCGGTGACCTTTTAACGCAAGCCGGAAGTGAGGGAGGCGCTCGTGACAACACACAATCGCGACGCGACGAGGGTTGTTCAACTATAAACGACCACTACAATTACGGAAACGCTCGCTAGGGCCTCTCGACTGGTTAAAGCTCTGCACAGAATAATTAAGCGAATATACGCGCCACCATTTCGGATTTCCCTTTATTTCTCCATACGTTCGCGAAGAGCGCGTGCGCGTGTCCCGCGGGGATATTTTTCCCGAAAAGAGAGTTGTTCGCTGCAAACTTAATAATGACGAAGCCCGAAAAATTAACAAATCGAGAGGCGGCGTACGCGAAAATCTATTATTACCGTGAAACATGTAAACACAGAGCGATGATGCCCGTAAATATCGAAGATAATTATATGAAGATAATTATTACCACTGCGCTTTATCGGTTTGCTTCATAATTTTCACGTGAAAAATATTCACGCATGGAGTTCTCTCGTTTTAACCACGCAATTATTATAGCATCAAGAACGGTAATTAATTAATTATTAATATACTGAACTCGTGTGTGTATACATACGCGCGATAAATTTTGTTGCGTTTACCACGCTCGAGTTTGCGCGATGAAGTGCGCCAATAGGGACGGGTGGCTTTAAGGTATTAGCGTCCTTCCAGACAATTCCGAACGGTCGCGTTCCACAGGCTGAACGCCATGCAGAAATTAAACCAATTATGCCTGTCAATTTGTGTACGCTCCGGTGGCATAATCATAGCACTCGAATCCCGTGCCACGTTGTTTGACCATTAGTGGGTATACCGGCTGTCAGAGCGCGCGCCGTTCCTATCAAAAGGACCCTCGGTATCCTACGTCGCATTTGCACTGCCGCCGTTCTGTTTCGGTTTTCATGTCAAAATTAATCGGTCAATTGAATTTCTCAAATTTATGCTCCAAAAACAACGCAAAACTAGATCAAAAAAATTTCGAGAGAGAAAAAAAATTTGAACGTAATAGCGTAAAAATAGTAATCTATTTTCTGTTTTACTCACATTAAATTGTGTGTGTCAAATTGATTAAATTTGACAAGTTAACACTTTATTATCTTAATGATTTTCTATTTTTCTCACCAAGCACAATGTGATCTCACATCGTGTGACTGTGATTTGATTAAAAAATCTCTTCGATCGGATACTCTATTCAAACCTATTTTTTGTTTGTCACACTATCCCCGAGTTGTTTTGTTTTTTTATTTCAATTTGAAGACGCGCTGAGTAAACTCGCGCGACCCTCCCGACATTTCTTGCGTTTGTGATCGATGACGAACAATAACACGCAGCTCGCGCGATTTGCCCAATTTGAGCAGGTGGCCATAAATTCGGCCAACGGTCTCGACAGGGACGACCTGCCCAACGGGAATAGGGATAGGCAGAAATAGGCACTCCCATGGACATCCGTTTCCCGGATGGTTGCAAGGGGCAGGGACAAGGGACAAACCCCATTCGAGAAGCGCGCACTCGAGGCACTCCATCAGCTGCTTCTCGAGTAGGCTTTCGGCATCAAAGCGGCTCGTCCCTCAAACACGCTGGTAATGGGTCAGACTCGCTCGAGTGTCGTGCCTCTTGGAATCCTCTTGTCTCCTCCGTCCGGGCTTTCAAACCCGAAACCGTCTACCCAAACCAACGCGCCCAGCCGCTAACCGCCAACCCTACACCCCTCCTTCTCCTCCGAGTTCTCTTCTCGTCCCTGTCTCGCTCTCCCCCGGGGGCTTTCTGGGCACACGTATTAATGCAGATTTCATTATGCGCGCTGCCAACGCCCAGCCATGATCCTGCGGGCCCGCCGTCGCCGTGTTTACGCGGCTAAGATACCGTTGCAGCTTGAATTATTCGCGTCCCTTTGACGTTGCCGAGCTATGCGGGACCCTTCACCGCCGGACTGATTAATCGCTCGGCTTTTTAACGCGCCGTAACTGCTACACAACACACACGCCACCGTAACACACATTCCAAATAGCACAAGCTTGTGCTAGCTCTGTTCTGAGAGCAGCGAGAAACTATTTTCTTCTCTTCGTGCACAATAAAATATCGATTGAAAGATAAGAGATACATATTTTTTTTGCAAATAAAAAATTATTCCTGGTTGAGTTGCGTGTAAGTTTAGAAATTGCCAGCGGGGAAGTTATAATTTTTTTTTCACGCGTGGAATCAGCGTCGACAAATCAACAGCGGAAACGGAAAGAGAAAATCGACGTTTTATATTTTTGCAGTCTCTCAATTTGTTTACATATCGGTAGAGACTTTCGTTCAAAAGTCGCGGTCTCTTTCTAAATTGAGATAGAGCAACTTTTGTCATTGAATACACAGACGCCTATCGAACACTTGGCATTACGGTACACTTGGCATAATGCTCCGCGCGCCGATACCGAATGTAATTGTGTTTGCACTTCCCGCCGGGAGCACTGAATTAATGATCAATAAACATGTTACGCTCTCTTTATTGACTATAACGTTACATACCGGCGCGATTATCGCATCGTATTTTATCCACCTAACTATCAGCACTTTCCCAACTCCAGATAATGTGTCTGTGTATTTCCGAAATTCGATACGCGCGATTGCGAGCGTCGCGCAAGAATGCGATCTCAATTTCAGATCGAAGACTTTTCTCGCTCGCAAACACACTCGAAAAACATATTTTCGAGAATATTTTTTAAACATAACATAAAAAAAAAAAAGTGACAAAACGCAATATTGTTACGTTACGTTACATTAAAATTAGCGAATCCGGATATGGATTTTCTTCTCCCTCCGTCCGAGATTTGGCGAACGAGAACGTGCGCCGGATCTGCGCTTCTTGCAACGACCGAAATTAATTCACGTATACGCTCGCGTAGCGGCGGCACATAGAGAAGCGGCGAGAGTAAGCTACGACGACGAGGGGCGTTAGACCGTACGATGGTAGATGACTGGCTTTGATTCACGGGGCCATTGAAAGCCCGTTCCTCACACCGAGGAGGACGCAAAGATATATAATATAATGGCCACCTACCTCCCCTCCCTCTCTCTCCCCCGCGCATTTGGCGCTTTTCCTGGTGTTTTGCGAAACAGCAACGTGTTTCGCGATTTCTCTCTTCTCTTCACTCAGCGCCCCCTCTTCCCCCTCCCCCCGCCAGTAAATCACGGGATATCGTGAATTTTGGCGGACACAAAAAAAGAGAGGAAAAAAAAGACGATTAGGTCGCGCGTTACACGTGTGTCCGTCTCCGAGCGTCTCTTTTCGAAACACGGCGATAATAGCGAAACATCCAAACGCGCGTTCAAGATGGAAACTCCGTATATCCCTCTGGAGATTCGTATTTGTGTTCAAAATAAAAATGCACTCTCGAATTGGAAACTGCGCATCTAAATTCCTTGTATCTTGTATGTGTGTGTGTGTGTGTGTGTGTGAGCTAGGCGATATTCAAACATTCCTCTATTCCCGTAACGCGCCTGATATCACACGCGCGTATCCGAAGAGGAGGAATATTTATATGTATATACATGCACGAGATCGATATTTTCGAGATTTGCCTCGTGACACACATCTTACGTCGTGCGTTTTTGGAATAACGGTCGAAACATTCGAATCTGTATCCAAGTAAAGAAATCTTGAATTTTGTTATAAAACATGTAGGTTCAAAACGATGAAAACTATTTCTCTATTATTATAAACTCCTTTCGCGCTTAAAACAAGTCTGATACCAAAAACACGCAGTGACAATGAAGAATTATTAATTCTCGATAATATTATCCAAGGTTGTTATAATTACAAAGATATTTTTCATTTATTAAATTATTATGTTAAAAGTATCTTTTTATATCAAGATTTAAATAAATTAAACGCAAAATGTGTGCTGCACCGAATGAGCACATTTATCAGAAGCTTTCATACAGAGAAATTAATCCTTTTCACATCAAAATATTACGCGTATTAAAAACTTTATTAATAAATTGTGTAATAAATTGTTTAAGAAACGATAATTACAACATCGTGAATTACGTAGTGTGTTGATTAACTTTGTGTCGATTTATACACACGTTAAAACGTTACGAAAAAAATTCGCAAGAGAAAGAGATAACGGTAGCGTGGGAGTTTTTGTTGTAAATGAAGTTGTACTCTTTCTATTTATGAAATCGATCAGGGGAAGCGAACTATTCTTCTGACGGCAAAAAACTGCAATAAGGTGCAAACGAAAATTTTATCGCAACTCGGTTGCTCCTCCGTTTAACCGTATTTGCAATATTCGATTTAAATTACCGTCGAGATACTTACAACTCATTATCACCGTCTGAAAGGATTTGCCGGCCCGAAAGTTAGTTATTATTGGCATATTGAGTTTTATGTGCGGCCGAGTTTTAATAAATGTGAAATTCGTGTTGGTAGTGTATATCATCGATTCGACATTCTACAAATGCATTTAGACTTCTTGATTATCGATTCTCGATAATTACGTCCTGCTTGCGCGGATTCATTAATCTGCCCTTTTTAGTCATTAAGAAAAAAAGACGAAGAGAAGTATCCTTCGACCTGTATTTACGAGAGCACTAATCGATATTACATTTCCGTCAATTCAAGCGCGCCCGCGCGCTTCCGGGGGAGTTCAATTTTTTAGCGAATACTCGCTATATATAATACCCACCTACCTCTCTCTCTCTCATGTCGAATCTCTGCGTACAACATCCTATTGCGTATTTTTCTGCAAGAATTTATCTTTCGATGGATATCGAAGATAATTGATTTATTTTTCGAAGAATGGGAATTGCGATAAAAAAAAAAATCCACTATACAAGCGACAATTGTCACAACTATCGCTGCGATCATTTCTCCTCGCGGTTGAGAAACTTGCAGCATTAGCACGACGACGCGACGCACGTAGGCAAACCGCGTGCGATTATTTAGAGATTTAAGAAAATTAAATCGCAATCGAGGGAAGAAGAGACATGGTGTGGGATGCAAGTTGTGTTTTCGGGAGAAATAAGCGGGTCATAGTTAATTGGGCCGCCGTCATGTCCCGTTTAACGAATGTTTAATTTGTCTCGTTACGATGCCGGCACGTAATTAATTTCAATTAATTATATCGTCATTCTCGGGTCATTCTCCGTTCTCGTTTCACATTCAATGATTTTGTGTGTACAGCTCATTCGCGAATAAAATCACGTACGCCAATATGTAGAAATTTTACGAGGGGAACCGATGCGCGTCGGGGGTATGCCTGTGTGTCACAGACACGGCGCCACGACTGCGCTGCGGTTATAATTAATTGGCAAACTGCAAATTACACGATAATCCTAATTATTTGTCGCTTTGTAAAGCGATTTCTAGGACAATAGCATGATTAGAATTTCATGATTGTCTACACCGCGTTTGCGGTGTTACAACGTAACCGAAAACCCCGGACTGCAGTTGTTGTTGTTGTTGTTGTTGTTGTTGTAAGTCTCATTTCACGGTAGAATATCATATAAATTATAATTAGTTAATAAAGCGAACGCGCAATTACAAATTCAAAACGAAATAGGTGCAACATCCCTCGCTCGTACGAGGCGATCGTTTTGCCAACGTCAATTCTCGAACGTGTAAAATTTATTTATTTATTTTTTTTTTTTAATCTCCCAACACGCAAATTTTTTTCTTCTGTCATGTTTAGGCAGTTTTTCTTTGCAAATGTTCTTTGCGAAATACGTGCGGATAGTTTCCCCGAAGAAGGAAAAGAGAATCCGATATTAGCAAGAAGTGAAACGTGCATCAATTTCTAATTAATTCGAAATCCGCTC
Organism: Pseudomyrmex gracilis; assembly: GCF_002006095.1. NCBI lineage: Eukaryota > Metazoa > Arthropoda > Insecta > Hymenoptera > Formicidae > Pseudomyrmex > Pseudomyrmex gracilis. Next base: position 606,284 of record NW_018020646.1, read on the forward strand.
GGAAACCTGATCTCCGAAATGGGTTTTCTTCATGCAAACTGTACGTTAAAAATTCAAGCACTTTTAAACAAATACGACGAAAATTGCAGCGAGTTAACTCGGCTTGGCGCGCATTTGAAAATGATTTCTCTTTCTCTTATTTGATATACCAGAGCGCATGGAAGTAATTGACTTAAGTGAGACTTCGTCAAAAAGCGTAACAAACAAATATTTCTAATATTGCTGAAGTTAAAAAAAAAAAACATTTTCTCTTTAATTGTTTTTTTTTGTTTGTTTGCGCAGAATCTTTCGAAATTTTTTTTAGTACTTTTATTTGACACGCATTATACTCACCTCGGCGGGAAAAGCGTAGTTGTTGATTTGATGTTCGGAACCGTGAGCGTTGTCCAGTCCGTAATGAATATATATTTCTTCGAACTGATAATGATAAGCGAGCGGGCCGCCCGTTATGTTAACGCGTATCTTCGCTTCCCTGTCCGCTCTAAACACCAAAAACTGTCCGGTATTTTGCAAGTGTCCGGAAATCTGAAACAAAATTTTTCCCACGTTTCCCAATTAAAAAACTTCGTTTAAATTGATTTCGTTTTCCGCTTTTTTTTTTCTTAAACATAGAACAGAGTTTTTCTGAGAGCGAGAGAAAGAGAGAGCACTAACGTGCAGAAATTTTTGATGCTAATTCGCCGCACTTTGGAACGGAGATTCGCAAACAATGGCTCTCCCGCATGCCTTATCGTAATGAGGTGCGCAAGAGCGCGGTTGCAAAGATGTCTACAAGAAAGGGCGGCAACTCGTCGTTCGCGGGATAATTGATTAGGCATTTAATTGGACGGAATAGCAAAACCAGACACGGTGCCATGTCGCACAGGAGCTCGGCAAAGTGCAAGATGAGGCTGGGGGGAGGGAAGTCCATTTTCTTGTACGTCGCCGAGAACCTGAATTATGGCGTCATCAGTTAGAAATAATGAGGTAACCTCGGGGAGAAGCCAGCCGCGGAAGACACGTCGGCAAAAGTCGTCGGGAGATAACTTATTATTTTGCAATAGATTTTTGGTCTCTGACCTCTCACTTTTTCTCTCTCTCTCTCTCTCTCTCTCTCCCTCCCCAAAAATCTTCTCGCCATCTTCACAAATCCCCTTCTATCTTCTTTCACACGCAAAAGGTTCTGATATCGATATAGAATCTTTCTGTTCTAACGATTCTTTCGAAAAGATCGAGAGATCGAGTTAAAGAAACAAAACTAAAGTAAATTTTGCATTATACGTATGAAAATCGTACTTCTGCTAGCTTCGACATTTTATATGATATGTTACAGAGTTTGAAGAACAAAAAATCTAAATTTAAACACGCCGATTGCGCTAATACCGATCGTTAATCTCACTTCTCGCAAACCCTTCATCGTCTGTTTCCTCGCGAATTCATTAAGAGACATCCTCGCGTCGCGATGACAGAGAGAAATGAACGCGAGCCAGGCAAGCGCGACGACGCTTTGCCTCCCCGACGCATAAGAGAGAAAAATCAATGGTGCATAACTCATTATTTCGCGATAGATTTCCACCCCTTCGATCGTCTCCTCCAGAAATAATTCGTCCGCCTACTCTCTCCGCGCGCTCTTTTTCTTTGTCTTTTTTTTTTTTTTTTTCGTCGGCTCGAAGTTCCTTTATTTGCCTTTCTTTTTTTTTCTTCACCATCGTCTTCGAACTTGGGGATCAATGGGTCCGACTCTCAAGAAGAAAGAGCGAAACCGGAAGAGAACTCGCGGCGGAACACGATAGTTCCGTGCGATACCGAAAGGCGCACACAAAGGCCGCCTTTCTTTCGACAAAACTCAGAGAGAGAGAGAGAGAGTTCGGTCTCGAGGAGGATTGGATCATCTTCCATCCCCACGCCCACGTTCTAAACTCTCCCGCCGGTCGTTTCCGGAAAGTCGTCCGGCTCAAGTCCGAACAATCGTCATTGCGCATTCTCGCGCCTGTCGTTTCAACACACCCGCGCTCTCTACCTCCCGTTTTGTTTTTCAGCAGGAACTGCGAAATTCACGACAACGTCGTACTCGGGCGGAAAGAAAAGGACAGCAAAGAAGAAAAACGTAAAAGAGAGAAGAGCGCGTGAAATCAAATCTTCTTAAAGTTTATCGACTTCTCGGCGATGTTTCACGATTAACGCTCCCGCCCGTATCTCTCGACAACTTGCTTTTTCGGATAATGTCTATTGTTAGACGAAGTCTTGCGGGAAAATAATCGAGTTAATGCGTCGAGAGCTGCTTAGTTAGTTATAAGAGCACGAACGTCTCTTGATGTATCTAAAGCGAGAGCTCAATCGCAAAGTGTGTTTATGAGATTGTCGAAACTCGATAAATTCGAAGCTGCACTCACGCGATTACGTCCCCGGAAAATTTAGGATATCGTAAAACATGGGATTTACTTGTCTTCGAATCGTTGTATCGCCTCGTTGCCGCGCGGTTTTCGATCGAAACGAGATTCGCGACCGGACCGGAGAGACCTCGCAACGGAGTACAATTAAGCTATCGCGTGAAACGCGAAATCAAGGCAGTAGTTCGGGGTGAGGGAGGGAAGTAGTGGAAACGCGCCGCCACGAAAGACTCGCAAAAGCCCAATACACAGCGAGGCAACACTCCGTCCGGGTAATTAACACAAATTAAGGCAACCACCAGTCGGATGAAATCGGTCCGCACGCGAAGCACGTAACGTCCATCCCGTGGAATTCGGAAAGGCGGGAACTCTCTCGCTCGCGCGCGAACTTCTCGCGAATTAACAGACATTCCGAACCCTTTCCTCTTCACTGTTTATACGGCGGTTACGCCGATTTGTGCGACGACTGTCTCTTCCCACACAATCGAGAGTTTATCGAGGAACTTGCGGCTTCAATTATAGCGCGCGCGCGGCCACGCGGAGGTACACGCTCGCGGGAATTGGCAATTCCGACGCGACGTAAGAGAACGCGCTCGTTACAGCTTCGATTATGGCGATCACAAGCCGGGGAGGAATGGTGCACATACAATTCAACGGTTTTGCAGAGAAGTGTTCTCGGTGCGAAGAAACGTACCGTGGTATCGACGAGCGCCTTTAGCGGCGCGGCTTTGGTGTGCGCCGGAGATAGAAGCAGGTTTTCGCAAAGACCTTCTCGGTGCCGTTCAATCAAAATCTACTCGATCACTTGTTGCGATAAAATTACCACGAGTACCTCGCCAAATGCACGCACAGATTTTTGGCGATAACTCACAAGATTTTTTAGGTATTTTATCCCTCATAACAAAATCCATGTGTACCGCGAATTGCACGTTTTAGAGTCGGATGTATCGCATATATTGTTATATCTTTTTTCCGCGTTGCCGACTGATTAGTTGGTAGATCGAGTCGAGTTAAATCGAATCGATCGATCGAGAGAGTGAATGATGACAGAAAAGCAATTTTGAGACAGTTCGTCGTATAGGTGGAGAAAATTAACAACGTGACTAAAGTAAGGTCACGTGACAGGAAAAAGTAAAAAAAAACAACACGTAACTAAAGAAACGTGACTGTACTTTAGCCACGTGTCTTTAAAAACGTGATTAAAGTAAGGTCACGTGACAAAGATAAGAGAATAAACACCACATGACTACAATTACGTAACTACTTTAAATCAGTAACCTTTTGTCAAAGGTCATTGACCTCTCGACAAAGGTCATTGACCTTTCGACAAAGGTCATTGACCTCTCGACAAAGGTCATTGACCTTTCGTCAAAAGTCGTTTTAATGTGACTTTAGTCACGTGTTGTTTTTTCACTCCTTCCACTCACTATTTTTTGATTTTGATTTTCATGCGTTATTTCTGACATTTTTTATATTTGTATTATATAGTTTGTAAGACGTATATACTAGTTGTCATCGCGGTGACAGATGTGTTTCACTGACACAATACGTTAAAATACGTTAAAAAGAATAATAGCGTGCGCGTAGTGTTGTGCTAGTATTACAAATTACAGGTTTAAAATTTATTTACAAAATTCTTGTCACGTGAGTCAATCAATTGTACTTTATTTTTTGTCAGAGATGCAACGAGCATTCAATTGTTTTTAAACCAAACAGTCTAAGTACACGCAACATTTTACACATTTTTCTTTTAATAAATATTTTATCTTCAAAAAAATATAGTTTTAAAATCTAGTTTGATATAAAGAACTTATCGAAAACGTTCATCTAACATTCTAGTTTGGTGAAATTAATACAATACACAAAGCTTCTGTAAATTATTTTCTACAAAGCCTTTAATTTTGAGAAATAAAAGATTTCTAAATGTTGTTTTTTATAACATTATTGAATCGCAGCAGATAAGACAACTGTGAAAAACAGTCGGATAGAAAATGACCAGAGAGAATTAGATTTCGCTCGAAACGCGAGTATCTCTACTGTGAAATTATGGTATCTATCGTATCTGCGACTGGTTACCACACACTGCCGTGCTGCAAAACGATCTATAGACGTTTTCGCAGTCGAACTGTCCACATCGAACAAGTCCGAGTGAGAGAGAGAGAGAGAGAAAGAGAGCGAGAGAGCGAGAAAGAGAAAGAGAGGGAGAATGGACCAGAGAACACAAAGGAGCGAACTGAAGAGCGAGGGAAAGGGAAAGATGAAACGGCTGGCGCAAGCTCCGCTGAGCCGAAGACGTACGTTCGACTCCAGGAGGTGTCGGGGCGCGCGGTTCGTTCTATTGTTTAATTTAAGTGCCAAAGTTTTAACCGGGTTAAACGGCGTATAAATTCACGAGGCTCCCTCCCGCACGACCTCGTCGGGGGAGGTTGGCCGGCTGGCGTCGGCTATGAAACGGACCGAGACCGCGTTTAAATAGCGCGGGACCAGGTGTGACGTCAGTGCGGTTTCCGCCGCACGAAGCCCAGTTTCGTTTTGTTCCCGACAAATCGAGAGTCACACTCGGATCTCAGCAAGAAATTAAAGGGGACAATGCGCGCGCGCGCGCACACGTATTTTCTCACAGACAAGTAAATAAAATGCATTTCCATCTTTCTTTCTTTCTCTCTGTCTCTCTCTCTCTCTCTCTTTCCTTGTAATTTTATTTCATCAGATTTATTTTCAACATATTTTTGTCCCGAGACATGTGACTCGAGATGTGTGATTTATTTTCTGTGTAAAATAAAATGTTCAAAATTTCGCGCTCCCCTCTGTGTTTGTCGTCGTTGCCGCATGTGATTTCTCGGCGGTTTCACGCCGCTTGTTTCAATGAAAGAGGCGAGGACGAGGCGACGACGGCGTCGACGTGGTTAACAGCGCGGCAAGAGGCGAGAGGATACTTCAGAGAACTCTCTTTAGCGCTTTCCCCGTGAGCTGCCTGCCGAGAGAGTACGCAAACAATGAAGAGTCCCGTCCGTAGCTCGTTTCAAAGCGCAACAGAATACATCCTGACTACGACGACGACGATGACGACGACGACGACGACGACGACGACGACGACGACGACGACGTCGACGACGGTAGTGCTCATGCAGCGTAGTTTGTGAGAATACAGCTACTGGCGGTGCCGGTGGAAAAGATTGACTCTACGACGAGGGCGGGCAAACGAAAAGAGCAATGGAAACGAGATCGCGTCGTGAGAAGGGGAACGTCGACAGGGCAAACGATACCTCGGGACCGCGTTTAAACCTTTTCATGTGCATTTCCGCGGAAGACACTTTGTGGTCTGACTACGCTTGGCGAAGTCGAAGAATGCGCATTTTTCTCCCTTATCTCTTCTCTCTCTCTCTCTCTCTCTTATTCTTCTCTTTCTTTCTTTTCCGGCAGGAAACAGGAACAGGAAGCAAAATAAGTATCATATCTACGACTTCCTTAGATACGATCGGTGGACAAGTAGCAGGTTGTTGAACAAATAACAGCGCGAACGAAGAAAGCATGACAATTGCGGAAAAATAAATATAAATAACAGAAGTAACATACAAAATACATAAAAAATGAAAATAGATTTTTTACGATTAAGTTTATCAACTTGCTCTAAATTGCACGCTAATTTATAATATAATTTTTTATACGAACAAACCGGACGTTGTGTATTTTATTAAATTATTATCAAAAAGCTCCGTGTTATCAAAGCAATAAAGAGATTGCGGAATGTATGAAAGGCGCGCGTTTACTTCACGCGAGATATGCAACGCGCGATGAAAAGAGTCAACATTGAGAGACACGAAGACGAAGCGCAATAATATCTTCCGCGTCGCAAGCCGGCTCTGGTCGCTTGCATCTGGTACAAAAGAGTTATTGTCGCGATCGCGCCGTATTTATTGTATCCTTTCGCGGGCAATATCGTCGCTCGAGAGTTTTCGGTCAGCATCTCGCGCGCATGGGGAAACCGGCGAAATACGGACGGCGCGCGGGCACCTAGTCGAGTCGGGAAGAGGAAGAGAGAAGGAGGGATATATTCGTCTGCAAAACCCGGCATCCAATGCGAATTCAAGAAGAGGAGGCATTGTCACGGTAGCTGAGCATTTTTCATGTTCGCGTTTCTGAGAAATAACGCTCCGAGGCCGCGACCACGCCAACGCGCTGGTACACGTTCCGTGGAAAATCGAGGCAACACATTGAACACAAGAGAGAGAAAGAGAGAGAGAGAATAAAAAAGAGAGTGATATAACATGCCTCACTGGTAAAATAAAAATATCCCCGGCGGCCACGTTAAACAGAACAGAAATCGTCAAAATTGAATGGGGCAATTCGGAAAAGCATGTAAAGTAAGAGACGCGGTTGTAAGTCACGGCCGATTTGAAATAATAAAAAAAAGGTTCACAAAACAGAATTTACACATTTTCTCTGTTACAGCGCGATAGTATTATTAATTTTAAATTGCAGAATTTTTTTGTACATATGTCTTATATTTCTCATTTATCTGATCAAACAAAGAGATAATTTTTTTTCCGCAGCGAGTTGTGAAAATTTGCCAGAAAAATATGCCTATAATAAATAATAAACAAAACTGGTTTTATGAACTGTGTGTGCGTGTGTGTGCGTGTGTTATTTATGCGCGCAAACTATATAAATATGCAAACGAACGTTAATGGTTAGTATTTTTCTTTCTCATTGAATCTCTCCACAATTTACCGCGTATTTTGCATAAGTTTTTTTTTATCTTTCGTAAAAATTCAAATTATAGAGTAGTTGTGCGTGCCGAAAGTAAAAAGATATCAATGAGAATATAAATGGAGATGTAAAATCGCGTGCAGCGTTGCGCAAGTTCTTCTCCATTCTACCATCGAAAGTTCATACTTCTTCTATATCGAAAGTTTACAGAGACTTTTCGTTCATGCATTTATAAACGGCTTTCGACCTCTCAATATATTCTTCAATGCACTCATACTGCATGCATGAATCACTTGTACATGCAGATAGATAAAAGTTTAAAATATAACGAATATCGGAAGGGAGAGAAGGAGGGGAGAGGGGTTATACGAAAATATAAAATGTTACATCTCCTTTGAAAGAACTAATGATAAAACTTTTATATTTTTATGTTCGTTTTTTTGCACATTTTTTTCCTACGTAATACTTTACCATTTTATTTTTTCATAATTCATTTTTTGTCAAAAAGTTATTGAAAAACTATCGGGTCCGAGTGGCTTTCAGCGAACGCGTGGTACGATGAATAAATGTTTTCTTAATGGAAAATTAGCGTTTTCCGGGGTTCTTCGAAGGCATTTTCACTGATGGAGCGGAAATCAGCGTTAAATAGGTGGCCTCGTAATTAATGGCTTTATTATCAAATCAACGAACTCAGCCAGTGAAAAATGAACAGTGAGAAAGTGGAGCAGAGAGTTCTCTCTCTCTCTCTCTCTCTCTCTCTCTCTCTCTCTTTCTCGTTGGTGAATTCCAAATCCATTACTACCACGCGACAGCTTAGGGAATACTTCTACGGTAACCAACGTGATTTCATTCTTGCTTTTCGAGAAAGGTGTCCCGCACAAAATGAATCATTCTCCCGACATTCTAATTTTAACTTAGTTTCGGTATTAATGAAACGTGTCAGTCTTAATATCTCGATGCAAATTCTTACCGCGAGTCAGCAGCGCGTTTCGATTTTTAAATCTACTGTTACATGTAATTTTTCACACCAGAACTAACACACAATTTTAACTTTGCATTTAAATTCTTCATAAATTGCAAAAATACACATCACGCTCGTCTGTCTGTCGCGGTTCTTTCATTTCCCTCAAATAAGAAGAATTGTAGAATACCCACCTAAAAAAAAAAAAAAAAAAAAAAACCCAGAAAAACATGAAACTCTAGTAAAGCACGTCGTAATAAAAGTTAGAAAATTTTGCAAAACGAACGTTTGTGCAGCTATTTTAATATTAAACAGAATTATATACATATATATTTGTTCATTGGGGGAGAGAGAACGAGTGCGCGTATATATTGCGCAATTATGAAATATCATTAACGTCTATTGCATTTTATTTTTTGCGCCTCGATATCATTTATATCTCATTTTACCCCGAAATAATCTGCTGCAAGTTTCAAATAATTAAAATAATTATCATAATGCTATAATTTTATTCTGACCCCATTTGTATATGTATTTACACGTGTATAAGTACATGTACATATATACATATATATATATGTATATGTACATATATATATATATAAAATCTCACACGTATGTTACACATACGTATATGATTTTGTGATGAAAACGACGATTATAATATACATAACGGTGTGTGACACATAATTACAGCCCTGGCAGTCAACAAGCAAACGGTATTCAGAGCACACGGTGTATCATGCTTGTAATGAGTGAGCGCGTTTCCGAATCGTTAATATCAATGAGACTCCCTCTCTTCGTCTCTCTTTCTCTCTCTCTCTCTCTCTCTCTCTCTCTCTCTCTCTCTCTCTCTCTTTCTCTCGCTTATTACCCGTCCGCCACGCAAAAACCCGAGCAATTTAATCATTCTACCGGAGGAATAGCCGGCATGGCTCCATCCGTACTAACGAGCGCCCATCAGACGACTCTTTCGTCTTCATTTGAAGTAGACGTGCACACGAAATGAGACCAAACTTCGAGATTTACTTCTTTCGTACATTTTTTTTTTCTGAGATCATATACATGTATATATATATATATATATACATATGGTCGAACACGCGGTGATGTAGTACAGAATATGCGCTGTTGCGGCATTAAATTTTAATTTGTTGTGAAATTGATAAACTACGGTAAATAATGTAAAACTGAAGTGTGCAATAAATAATGTAAAAATATCGCTGCGAATTTTCGCCGAAACGTCCATCATTGAAATTTAAAGCTGCGCAGTGAGTATACAAATATTTTTGCGCATACAAAATCAGAACATGTCGTCACAAATGTGTTCTATGTATGACGCATAATGTTACGAGCAAGTTGTTTCATGTAAACCTCGCGCGTTATGTATCTAATTTATTATTATTCGTCGATGAAAATATCGATCGAACATTTGTTCTCGAAGCTGAATGCAGCTCTCTCTTTTTAGCGAAGCTTTAAGTGACGTTTTCTTTACTCGAGGTTCTCTGATCGTTTTCATTGAATATGTGTCCCAAGGGCAAAAAAAAAAAAAAAAAAGAGACAAACTCGCAAATTACGGTGCTATTTTGCAGAACTAAGAGACTGGATAGATTACCCTGTGTTTGTCGACGTGCACCGGTCTCAAGTGACGATCGAAGAGCAACTTATTCGGGTCGATGTTGATAGGACTTTGCCGCCTTCCTTTGCTGCACAGAGACCACTGCGGATTTATCAAACCCCAGAACGATGGTCCTGCAAAAAACAAAATGTTATATTTCATTACGAGAAAAACTTGATAATTGAAAGATAGAAAAAAAATCATCAGGCACAACACAGGACAGAGAAAAAATGCGCATAAATATTGTTTAAAAAAAAAAATCTAAAATAAAAGATTCGTAATTAAGATTACGATCAAATTGAACGTTATATTACATTGTACGCCTCATTTAAAATGGAAACTTTTAATGTAAGAAAGAAAAAATTAAATACAACTGAAAGTTGTAGTGGTTTTATCGAGACATTTGCAGCTTATGTCGCATCTCGTGCGCAAGCATCCGAGAAGCAAACGGAAGAAATTCCGTCGCGAATTCCCAAGAGATGAGATTCTTATTTTCTCTGTTTGAGTATGAATCGTCGTGTCACGTGTCAACCGCTCAGAAATCTGAAATTTTTATAATTTCAACTTTTCCGGCTGGTCGCGCCGGCCGGTCCGTGCCTTGTCCGGTGCGCGTCAAGTTTCGCTCGGTAAAAGGGATTTTGAACTCGTTTCGCCAGGTCGCGTACACCAGGGACCCCGACGCAACCCTGTCTTCTCCCCCTCTCTCCCAACCCCCGTCGTCTCATGGCCGATACTTCCGTCTTAGGCAGCACAAGCGACGTTCGCGTTTTCCGGCGCGGCGCGCTCCTCTGAGAAATTTAACTTTCTTCACGTCGTCCGCGAGGATCGATATCTCGAGAAAGCCCGGCTTAACGAATCCTTCGTCGTCATCGCAAATCTGAACGACGCAGCAAGAACGCAAGAATTGCAGAATCTCTCGCATATATATTTCAGTTTGCCTATTCAACGTCCGCGGACATAAAAAAAAAAAAAGACAAAAATAATCGCGCGTTGTAAACGTGATAAACATAAATATCAATGATTGACAAAAACGAAATGTTACTTCCGCTTATATTTGCTAAATGTGATTTATTTTCCGCGTTCTGTCCGACGACTCAATTTATCACACGAACTACAACTCTGACAAAAGTTGTAAGTCATCCTCTTAATCCACTCGTCTCTCTCGCGAGAGATAACAAACAGACCTTCCCCTTTCTCGCCTTGAGCGAAGCTTCTCGTGCAGCGCGTTCTCTCTGTATTATTCTCTTTTTGTTGTTTTTGTTTTGTTTTTTTTTTGCAAAACCCGCCGTCGACCAGCGGGTCAGCGGCTCGCATTACAAGGGCGGACGATAAATTATTAGTGGCATAAACAACTCGCGTAAGCGACAAGCCGGACGTGTCGGCTCGGAAATCTGGCAGCGTGATGACACGTGAGGAACGCACACGATGTCATATCCGAAACATTTGTCTGTACAATGCGGGTGTTTCACAACTACAAACTACTGTCGCGTTCACATTCGACCCTCTGGCTAATAAAAAGTTGTTATTAAAAAATGTATAAAAAATATAAAACTAACATTAAAAATAAAAACTATTACAGTTTTTGTAATGATATAAGATCTAATCTTTTTTTTAAGTGTCGAATAGTTCCGATTGAAGTTTTCGCTTTATTTCGAAGAGACTTATAGTCTATGAGAGTCCCACATAGAAAGAGTTTATAAAAGTTTGTTTGTGTGGGTGTGCGTCTGGTTTACGCATAACAATACAAAGCGACATGAATAAATTCGGAGACCATCCTGTAGGTGGGAGCAGACGAAACAGATGTGCAAACACCCGTGCGTTCTTCATCATGTGTTAACGCTGAGGAGGATCCGTGGGGGGCGAGACGGACGACGTGTAATGACATCCCGGCACGCGAGTATAATCAAAACTTACGGGTACTGATAAACGCGCGTATCGGCCCGACAACGGCGGACAAGTCTCGGAAATGGGTTCGCGCGCACGCACGCTCGTGTCGCGCGCACGCGTGACACGTGTGACGCAACTGCGATCGCGTCGGCACTTTAGCGTCGTAACAGCGGTGCAATTAGCCGCGCTGCAATTAGCATTCCCGCGCGTGGAACGCGTGCGAACTTTTTTTTCTTTTTTTTTTTTTCATCTTCGCTCATTCGTCATGTGAATTGTGCACTGTTTATACCTTCCTTCTCACACGTGAAGGTAAACGCGCTCTCTCAAGAAGTGCCGCCTTGCCTGATTTCTTAACGCGAGAGAGTCGTAGTTGCAATCCAGAAACACACACTTCGCCGCGTTCTCGCTTTTCTCCGCGGTGAAATTTATGTCGGAGGAAATGGCACGCCATCGCGCGCTAGCCACGCAAGAGTTTATTAAACGACGCACGCGGGTACAACACGTGTACGTATATATGTATATATATATATATATATACATATATACGTGAGTGTAAAACGCTCGTCCGCCTTCTTTTTTTATTCCGGTCGATTCGTCGCGCAACATTTTCGCCCGTTTGCGGTACGCCAGATTTCACCCCTCTACCCCGCAATCTTCGTCATATTTCTTCGTTATCGTGCGCGGCACGGCCGCGAAAGAGAGAGAAGAAGATATATATATATACATATATGTATATATACTCTGTATGTGTGTGTGTGTATGTGTGTGCGCGTGGGTATCTACTTATCAGCGTTACACGGACCTACGATTTATTCGATTAAGGTGCTCAAACACACGCCCGCTCATTATGCGTGCTCGCACGCAACTTGCGAGGGCGCCCGGAGTATTTTGTTGCGATTTAGATTCTATATCGCTTCTCTCGCCGTAATTGCGTGCTCGAGAAACATAATGTGGTCGCACGTAATCAGACGTCTCGTAAAGCCCAACATTTGTTAGGAAAAAAAAAGAAATAAAAATACACATCGCAAGAGTCGCGATTAATTATACTTAGCGCCATCGTTCGCTTTATTGAATCGCAGAAGCCAAAAAAATTAACTTTTTTTTTTTTTTATTTCACTACACAAGTTAGAAGTTTCCGAAATCAGAGAGACAAAGACAAAATTAGAGCGAATCGTATTTCGCGCGCAGAACATCACCTATATATATATATAAAGTATCCGCGCATTACATTAGTTTTATTCGACGCAATTGATTACGCTTGACAGCGAATTATTAACCCCCTGCGCGCGGAAAGCATTGGTATACGGTCCTACGTACCGGATGTGTAATCTACTATTGGATTATAGTTACACGGGCGGCGTTTAAATCGATTCGCACCGGTGGACGATCGGAACCTAAACCACACCGGGCCGTATTCTATTAAATTAAGCCCATTGTTCTTCGCGAACACACAGCTACGTTGTATCGGTCCGAGAACAGACCAATTTAAAGCCACGGGATCCAATTAGAGTCGATCACGCACATTCAATCGGTATTGTTTTACCGGGAGTTTTATCGTGGGTTTAAGTTTTTATTTAATATTTAATTTATTTAGACGCTCTCTCACATGCTTAATGGCGAAAGAAAATAGAGAACCCGAATCCAATTAATTTTAATATAATTTAGAAAAAGCTTGGGAAAAGAGAGAATGAGGAGGAAGACGAAAAAAAGCTCTTAATATAATTACCATTAGTTTGTTTTTTTTTCTTTTTTCGTGTACTTTGAAGTAACGAGTAAGTATTTTTAGAATAACATTTTTCACAGAAAACAAGTTGAAAAAGATCGCGTCGAATTTTTACACCGCAATCCGCTTTTGCGAAATATTCGCACAAGCTGATGGATAATCGATAGATCGTACAATCTGTTCTTCTTCTTGCACAAATTGCGCGCGCGTGCACGCACACATACACACATACACACACACACATACACACTGTATCGCGCGCGCAATCAATATTGTTTCAAAAATTATTTCGTCGAATTAAATCCTGCAAATCAGAAAATGGAATATAATCCTCGATAATTGCTCATCGATAATTCGCAGCATTTCGCGAGCAAAGAACACTTTTTTTTTTTAATCTTTACACGGCTTTAATCGCATTAAAAAATTTATTTAGCATTATGAAACCTAATTTCACATCTGGTGGGAATAAAATTCTTTTTGAATACCCGATGACGATTTTTAATGGTCGCTCTTTGGAAGAAGAGAGATAAATATCTGTATAGCGTTAAGCCGCAGATATTGCAGCAGCGGTTGGTCTCCAACCGATTTCATCGGGAGTTTTTACTTTCGCGCATAATTGCATAATTACTACGTCGACCGTCATTAAGAAGCAGCTTTCTGATACCCGGTGCAACGGATAAGAACGTGGAGCCACTCCAAGAGCAAAGACCGAGGGGAAGAGAGAAGGGAAGAAGAAGAAGATAATGAAATAACGGTGGGCAGATGGAATGATTACTTTCTTATCACCCGAAGGCAGGTAGGCTATTATAACATTCATCACGTGGAGGAACCTGAAGGAGGCGAGGACGGCGAGGCGGAACTCCAGGTGGCGAGGGTGAAGATGAAGGAGGTATGAACAGGCACGGGCACCCTGGGTCCCGCTATATAACCGGCGCTAGAGAGGCGGTCCTCGCCGGGGGTGTAACAACCCCATTATTGAAACTTCAAGCGCGGAGCAATCATTCTGCAATTAGCAAAAGTGATTAAGTGTAGAAGCCAACGTAGTCCGGAGGTCCTTCCCTCCTCTCTCTCTCTTCCTCGCATTCTTCCCCCTCAAGCTTAACAACTCACACTCCCCCTCCGGATTCTCATCGAGACGATATATTCCAAATTCTCTAGGATTTGTCGCTTCTGCGACGGCATCGTCGCACAATGGTAGCTCTTAAAACATCTGTTTTTTAATTATCCACCTCTAGGAATTCTTAATAAGAGAAGGGTGATTGCGCGCGCGAAAGAAAAAAATAAGGGAACGTCGCGCGTCTCGTTTAACCGACCTAATTATGGGCTAACCGGTGCTGGGAATAATTGTCGGAATTTTTTTTTTTTTTTTTTTCTTGTTTTGTCTCCCTTCTCGCGCTCCATCTTGGCCCGATTTTCTTTTTATGCCGAGCCGAGTCGTTTCTTCTCAGCGCCGTCAGATTTTCACCGATAAGAAGCAGCGCGCTGCTCGACGACGGCAGCGGGATTAATCAAGGGTGGATTAGCCCTCTACGGAATGGGCATCGTCGATAAAAACAATTAATCGACGGCTAGAGGGAGTCTGAAAAATGCTGCGATCGGATCGGCTTTAGGCCGCGTTTTAATGATTTCCGCAGACGCGAGAAAATCGATATACAGATATCGAATTGACAAAGGTACAAGGGAGAAAAACTTTTACAAGTTTTCATTGTTAAAAGTTACAAAACGAATATCTCCCGACTTTTTTGCACACTTCTCTCGATGTGACAAAAAAACACTTTACATGAATAACACGAGTTTTATCATAAAAAATACCTAAATGAGATAAATAATGTACTTGCTCACTGAATGCAATTGCTGTGCACAAGCGCGCGAGACGCATTAACTTGAAAAAAAATAAAAAAATAAAACAAACCGCGCGTTCTGTCTCCGTTCTGCCACGTGGTGGTGTGAATTGTATTATGAAGAAAATTGTGTAAAGCAATTTTTGAATAGCGGACTTGAAACATTTGTAAAGCTCGCGTGGCGACCGTAAACGAGGCGGGAAAGAGCCTCGTGTTTCATTGCGACATTTAAATTTCAGTAAAAATCGTGACGCGCACTAAACTCCCGCTCGCGTCTCGCTTGGAGTAACAATGAGGGGACGTGCAACACAACAACGGACGGACGGCGGGGGTGTACGGCGCGTAAGATCTGAAAACCAAATGCTTGTAAAAACTGTGTTAATGTGGCGCGCGCCCCGGAGTGGGAAAAGTTGGGGGAAAAGTAGCGGGAGGGGTTGTATTTGCATGGTACTCATTAGCATATATATTTACGCGTCCAGCAAAGACTTTCCGGGTGCTGCTGAATATACACCGGACGCTGCAAATTTTCGACAAATGTGCAAATTTCTGCAATTTTTGCCGAAGCGCGAGATTCGAACGCCGCCCGATCTGTTTTTTTGTTCAGAGGAAATGCTTGTTTTTTTTCTGTTTTTTTTTTTTTTTTTAACCAGCTCAACAACAACATGTTATACAATATCTTTGCGTGTAAAGCTTCACATTTCAGCGTCGTAATTATTATACAACGCTGATGTATACAACGTGCTGAAAAGTTAAGAAGAACTTTCTCTAAACTAAATTTTAAGTATAATGATCTAATTATAATGATATCGTAATTCGTTTAAAGTTAAAATTAAAATGGAAATTAGCGAGAGAGAGAGAGAAGAGAGAGTCTTGCAAATTGCGACTGTGTTTTTCACTTAAATCACTGAAATAAACACGGGAATTCGAGAGATGAGAGAAGTACAAATATTATTCGTGAACATTTTTAAATTCGATATGAAGTTTATTCTCTTTAACGTTTTGCTTTGACGAAAGACTGCGTGTGGATGTTATATGATTTAAAAAAATTCTTTTCTCTCGTGCACAGTTACCGTTTCACAGGTGGTTTACGTAACAACAAAAAACTAAAAATAAAAAAAATAAAAAATACTAAATATTTTTTGCGACGCTTAAATCGTCATTGTTGATGAAAAACGTGTTGCGGTTCCCACGATTTGGCGATCTAGCAGAAAGCCACGGTAAATTCGGCCAAATAAACGAGCCGATTGACTTTCGCAAGAAGTTTACGCAAGAATTCCGTTAAGTCGCGGACGTAACACGAGTTTTCAATCTGACTCGTCGATGCTTAACACCACCGCGGCAAAGTGAAAAAGAGAGCTCGGCGACAAAAACAGTGAAAATTCCTCCGAACCACGTTGTAAAAAATATATATATACCGTGAAGGGTTAGCTTGACTGGCTAGTGTGTGGCGGGTTTCTCGATTCTTTTCGAGAAAACTCTCGTTTCCGCCGAAAAAGGAGGAAGATTTATCGACTCCTGCGAGAACATGAAAAGTGTCGCGACCGACTATCGGGGGGGAGGGGGGCGTCGCCCAACTTTTGCCACGAGCGCGAGGCAAAGGTCCGTTGATGTAAAGAATATAATGGCGCGGCGAAGGTCCTTCATAAGTTGCGGAACTCTTCAGAAGGACGCTCGATTTTATTTTCTTCATAACCGCCAGCTTTTCTGCTCGTCCGGATCGTTAAGTCGTCTGTATCATAGCAAAGAGACGGTTCTCAAAAGAGAAGCGATAAGAATTGCAGTAATAAGAGAACTGAATAAAAGTTCGCGCGCAAATGAGGACATGAAAGTCTTTAAAGATTTTTAGCGATTTGCTAATTTAATCATTTCCCGGTAAGATTAAGGTACATTATATAGAGGGGATTAAATTAATTGAAAGTTGAATATGCCAGGAAGAATTCGAAAAAATTTTTAAACTTTTTTCACGGAACAATTTAATTTTTAATTTTAAGTTATATCGGAAAATTAAACCCGAGTGCACACGCACACACACACACGGAACAATTTAAAACCCATTGAGAGAGAAAACAATTGAGAGAGAATTATCGGGATATGTATTTATTTCTATATTAATTTTTCTATCACTAAATTGAAGATTTGTACATATTTTAATTCTGATAATAATTTGTAATTTTAATATAAAAATTGAAATTTTATATTTACACTAGATACATACACGCGCGCGCGTAAGTAAGTGCGTGCAAATTTCGAGAAAAGAACGTGCCTTCAAACGTGTTGTCGATAAAAAGTCTTCGCAATGGTTGTGTTCTCTCGCGGGCGAGATTTATTCGCGTTTAGGATTCCTTTAAGATATCAGAAGTTTGTACAAAAGCCGGAAAGAATTAGTCTCTTATTCTTCATCCTACCGGGGCGCAACCTTTTGACCCACTTCGAGCGATTTTTTTTCCCACGAACGATAAGAGGTCATTCGCATCCGTCGTTTGTAAGTCCGCTCGAGAGAGAAGTGGTCTCCAGATACGTTTCTGATAAAAATAAATCACGATCGTCTAATATCTTTCTTTGGAAAATCTAGTATAAAAATTTGATTCAAGAAATTATCGGAATAATCCACTCGTGTTTTATTTATTTGTCAATAAATAAGAAAACTTTTTTTTATTTTCCAAACTCCGTCGTGTCGTTTAACTTTCACATTCAAGTCGAAGTCATGAAATAGATATTTTCCCCGAACTCACTCAGCTTTATGATTACGGACACTTTTGAAAGCAGGTCGTGATTAAAGTGACACTCTTCGAAAACGATATTTACATCTATCATGATTAATGAAGCGAGGAACTGTAGGGATCAAATATTAAGAATTCACGACTTATTGTCCGAGGATTATGACATCATCCCGGGGATCTTCCTGCTTCCAGCTTCGACGTCGTTAAAGCTGTCGCATCACTTCCAAATTAATTGCCGTTGTATAATTAATCAATGTCGCCGTGGCGTCACGCGTCCCTTACAAATCGAATCGAACACCCACTTTTCGCGGGGGGGCAACGGGATAATTCCGTCGAACCAGACGGAACATCTTTGCGGCGGAGAGAAAACCATAGAGAAAAAAAACAAGCGGTGTTTAAGAAATCTCATTAATCAAATTATGATACGAGCAATCAATCAGTCTTGTCGTTTCGTCTCTCTCAAAGAATTCCAACGGAGAAGAAGCAATTGCGTAATCGCGCGCAAGAGGGATGCGAAACGAAGAGAACGAAGCGAACTGTTCATTAGCATGTGGATATTCAACGTTCCTAAAAAATACCTGCTCAGCCGTGGCAGCAGCAGTCCGTTGGACAATAGCTCAGCAGCCGGCAAAGCGAGCACGGATAGGTTGATTGGGGGAACAGCGAAATGTATTCATGTATGCATATGAATTCAGTTCTCTCGCGGTAGGCCGAGAGGCGTCCGTTCGCGCCTAGATACGCCGATGTCTGCGGGCTAAAGCCCGGCCCGGTTGAAAAACATCTTAATTGGACTTCGCGCCCTACCGAGGGCTCGTCATTTCCAACCTTCTCCCCGCTCTAAGCCGCCTGCCAAAGGTTCAAGCATGCCAGAAATCGTGTGTCTCTCTCTCTCTCTCTCTCTCTTTTTTTGTGATTCTGGCACACTGGAAAATGTATCTCGAATTAGCACGTACGTATCTTTAATCTATTCAAGGCAAATTTCTTTTTAAATAAGATCACACATCTGTGCTTTTCTCGAGAGACCGGGATAGTTCAAAAATAAAAATAAAAAAAATAGAACAAACTCTCGTATGTGTGAAAACATTTTCACAAACACGTAATGCATTGCAAACCTCGCATTTCACGGTGTAAAAGTGTAAAATTTTTGATAAAAAAAAAAAAAAGAGAAAAATGATTTTGTGACAATTTCGGTTTAAAAAAAACAAGTTTATTCTACAGTCAGAAAATCAGCGAATTTGCGAGAAAATCGAACCACCCTTACTGGGTAGACGTGTACGGCGCGCTCTTCTCTCTATCTCTCTAATTCTCCCGCTCGCCCTCTAAAATCGAAGCTCGTCGATAACCGGGGGAGAGAGAACCCGCAATGCATCCTCGCGACCGGGATCGGGAAGAACAAATATTTTTCCAAAGCCGGGGAGAGAGCCAGGAAGAACAAAAAAATGCCAATGGCCTTACGCGCGTTGCGGTCAGAGCGTGGTTGGTGGCGTGCCGCAGGTAAATTTGTATGGACGGAGAGAGAAAGAGAGAGAGAGAGAGAGAGAGAGAGAAAGAGAGAGAGAGAAAGAGAGAGAGAGAGAGAGAGAGAAAGAGAGAGAGATGCGCGAAGGGGTGCGTGAAGGGGACGACGCTGAAAAGTGGCGGACCACGGAGAGATATCACGGTCGAAGTTAACGACGCCGGAACACGTCAACGGATTGTTAGAGCATTTCACTTTGTACCTTTCGCCCGTCGTCGTTCTTTGTTGCTCTCTTTCCGGCTTGAAGATCTTTACTCTTTTCCGCTGTCGCTCTGTTAACGACATCAGTCAATGTCACCTGGCTATTTCATCTCATTCGGTGGCGTACCGTGACAATAAGAAAAGTTTCAAACTCTTCATCAGTTAAGTAAGAAGAAGACAGAAAGAAGATAATTATCTTAATCGAAAGCCGTTGGGCACAAATCCTTGAGCTCTAAGATCTATTCCGCGATTCTTTTCCGGAACGTGGCGCAACGACACAAAAGCTTTAGGTGACGTAGCAGCATTAATTTCGCCATCGTGGCCATTAAAACCCGAATATTGCGTGTTTACAAGCAGTATAACTTGTACGAAATCAGCCGGTAAATCGCCGACTGCTTTTGTAGTTTCAGCCGGATAATAAACGACATACGCGCGCGACGTAAACAAACGCTTCCGACCTGATAACCAGGGTCTCGAAACAGGTTCTGAATGCTCGGAGCGGAGAATACGACGACGCGGAGGATGGAAGGAAAGTTAATTGTCGATGCATAACGCGGGTCGTGCCGTTTGTTTCCCCCGCGTAATCACACGGTCTCACACACTTTTTGCCGCCGCCGCCGCCGCCGCCGCCGCCGCCGCGGCAACTGTGTGTTTCGCATTCTGAACTTCGCTCGTTGAAAGGGTTCAGAAGAGGATTTCGGTGTGATAACACACAGGAGCGGATGTAGTGCCGTGAGCGCGTCGTATAATAACGTAATGCTGTTTTAACGTCACGTCCAAGCGCAAACGACAATATTCTCGTTTACACACACACACACGTTTACACATTACGTACGACGCGCGCGTACACCTAACAGTTACATTTAATTTCAATAAAACACATCGACGTGCATTATTTCTCATATAAGTATACACCGTATATTGTAAACATTCGATATTTGATGTTAATAGCAACCGATTTTAATGTCCGATGGTATCGGCGATGTGGGAGCGCGGAAGGGAAAAAAAACAAGTTTAGTCTGGAGAATGAAAAATGCATCCGTGGGGAAAGGGGCACGGAGGAGGAGGAGGAAAGGGCAAATGAATTAAATTTTACATTGTTTGCGCGCGAGATTTACGACGCGATTAAAGTATTTGAAACATCCCCGCGTGAAATATTTTGTCGCGCGGCATGATATTAAAAAGCCGCGTTATTGATTTCGAAAATCTACGGATGAGACGCACATCCGTCCCGTTCGATACTCGCCTCAAATTGCGTGTAGATCGTCGGTTAAACTTTGCACACGCGGTTGCCTTGTGTTTTTCTTGAGTAAACTTTATTGTTAATTATCTTATTTGATATTGTTGTACGTTTTCGTTTTCGTTCGAGAGTTAGAATTTTACACATTTATATTTTACTTCACAAGCTAATGGACCGCTTGTAGTCCAGGGAGACTGCGAGCTTTATCCAAAATGCAGCGAGCTAAAATACGGACTCGAGTTTCCCCTCATCGGCACACAACTGCTACAGCAGATCAGGTGTTCGAGGAGCTTGAAAATTTCATCAGCTTTCGCAGCCGCGCAACCCGCCATATTATCAGTAATCCGTCGGAAAAGAAATCGAATTAACTTTAAAAATCTTTACGAGAGGGCATCACACCGCGGTAGACATAATCGATTAACGCGGTCCACAAGCACATAAATTTTTATACAAAAACAAAAAAAACAAGTAAACAAATAACTCGGATGTTAACATCAACAATTTGTCAGCTGCAATGTGTTTAATGCACACGTTCGTGTGCGACTGAAGGAAAAAACTGATTGTGCGATTACGATCGAGAGATAAATCGAAACAGAGTTTTTCGATTTGTAGACAGGCGACGGGATTGCGTTCCGTTCCGACAATAAACAACAAAAAAACAAAATTGTCGCTTTTCACAAAATAATATCGGCCAAAATATATATCGCGCGGGGGAGAGTAATGGAATCATTCTCGCAGCCAATATATAAACAGTGATTTGCATATTGAATTTGCAAATGAACTTCGATATGTCTGCAGTTTTTCAATTCGCGGTAAAACAAAATGAATTGCCCGTTTTCGCCATTGCGAATGTAATGTCATTTACAGTTTCGATAATTTGTTGTTGTGTGCGCGAGAGACGCGAGCGCGTGCGCGCTCGCGAGATTTGCGCGCGGCCCTGCGAATCCATATTTGCGCTAATCAACGCGGCAAAGTGGCGCGTAAATATAGCCGGGTATGTGTATAGCCTCACCGCGAGAGGTAACAATTTCGTCGCGTAACGCGCGCCCGACCGCGCGATGGATCCTCTCCCAACGAAATGAAAGAACGAGCCTATGTGCGGGAAACAGATGCAATTAGCAACATTCGCGCGCTGTACGCGCGCGCGCGCGCGCACCGGTGTAATTCGCGACGCTAACGTGCATTGAACAAACGGGAGAGGGAGAGGGGATTGTCGAAGCCGGCACCGGGAGCTTAACACGTAACACGCGTGATAACGATAACGACAGACTCGCATTCGCGCCGTCGTCCGCCGCCCACCCGTGCATAGTACATACCGATTTGCCGCACACTGTCGCTGTCGCAGTTGTAAATTCGTTAATTAACTAAGGCAATTGCTTCTGTTAGCCCGGTAATACGTTCAATCCTGAACGGAACACGTAACACGTATGATACGGGGTCGGTGCAATGAGAAACATCGCCGACCGATCGTGAAAGAAATGCGCCGGTACATTTTTTCGATACAGATGCGCGATGTATAAATATATATTCCGAGCAAATTGCTACTTGGTTTTTCGCGAAAAAAATAAGTTAGCACGTTTGTGAGATAATTCGCGGTGAAAAAAAATTATCAAATAATAAAAACATTTTATGCATAAAAAAATAATTACTACGTAAGCGATAACTTGTCGATTATGTAACAGAGTAGTCGCGGGAAAACAATTCCGCGAGAAAGAACGCGCTTTTTGCGGCTGACTTTTCAGGTAAACTAAGGTATCAGGCACTTCGCGCGATCGATTTCCAAGCTTCTCCGTTTCTCCAAGATTAGACCGGCTAATTCGAGTTCGCAGATATACGAGATCCGAGGCTGTTACTCTTGGTATGCGAGTGCTTCTGCTCTTCCTCCGTATATAAGTTTAATCGAAGCTTTTACGCGCGAAGCGGCGTGTGAATAACGCAGCTGCTCTGTTTTGTATCTTCATCAGCCGGGCTGATACGACGACGACGACGACGATGACTTCATTACGACGCGACGTTCGCGCGCGCGCGCACGCCCGTTCGTCCATCCGTTTGCGCGATCGATTAAAATTTTGCCGGTTAACTTGGAGACACGGCGGATTTATTAGTTTGCATCTGTGTGCCAGTAGGACATATTTATTTATTACTTGCCGATACATGCCGTCCAGTTTCCTATATATACACACACAGTTTACAATTTACGATCGTGTACGCGATCGCGTGGATTTATGCGCGTGATTGCGAAGCTCGCTCGGCAAAAGGACATTTTAGTTACAGCCGGCAATCTCATCGGTGGGAAAAGAGGAGGGAGAAGGCGGAGGAGAGAAAAAAAACACGCACACACACATTTCTCGAATGTTCTATCTCTGTTTTTTTCTTTTTTTTTTTTTTTTGCCCGAGTGTAATTTTATTGCTCGTATCAGTGATATTGCAAGTAATTCCTCGAAAAGCGTGATGGCCGGGGGCTTCATTTGAATATATCCCCCACACGCCGCCGGTATGAAACGGAGAAAACTTTGCAATCAGCGCTATAGCACCTGTCGCGTGACCGTTGGTTTCGCGGGGCTCTTTTTTTCCGCGAGCGTAATTCCACCACTGTGTGTATATGATGCCGCCGTTATATTGCTTTCAGACGTATGTACACAACACAAAGGACATTTATTAAGCTCTTCCGCGCGATGTGTTCTCCGCTGCGGAAATATTCGCGACGCATACCTGTGAATTAATTATATTTCGGTCGCAAAAGCACCTTTTTATTTTTTTTTTTGCGTCGAATATTCGGCAAAATTGAATAAAAAATATATTTTATGCAAAAATAATTATCACAATATCGATCGTAATTGACGATTGACGTAACATTTGACGTATCACGCAGATGTTTTGTATCTTCTTATTGTGTTTAAAAAAACAAAAGCGATATCATTTTATAACAATTGACAATTAGAACGCGGAAAGTTGGGGGCAATGTCGGTGATGTATCAATGTATCAGCAATTACGGCGCGCGCTCTATCCACGTCAGTTACAAAATCAATCACGCGATCACTCGTTCGGCCTCCGCCGCGTTTACGCTTTTGGACCGGCCAAGTCGGAATCGATCGCATTGTCCTAAATTCTGCCAGCGCGAATTCACGAAACCTCTTTTTTGGAAAAGAGGCGAACGAATTTTGTATTCGCGCACATTCGATTTTAAATGTCATAATCGTGTATCGCATGTGTTTTATTACGTCTACGTGAGAAGCTGTTGCCTCCATTTTTACTTTATAATTGCATCTTACGACCGGAAAGTTCAAAGTTTGTACGTAACAAGAATTTAAGTAGCGGTGGAGCGCAACGGTTTATACACGAAAGAGAGAGAGAGAGAGAGAGAGAGATAGAGAAAGAGAGAGAAAGAGAGAGAGACTACAGGTGCTATTTTGTGATCTCAATCAGATATAACTCGCGAATCGCGTTGGCTGGCAAACTGCCAATCACTGCCATTTTGCAGGAAACAAAAAAGAACATCTACTTTTTTTTTTACCGACTAAATCTCGACGTTATATATCGTCACGCGCGAAACGTTACCTGCGCTAAAAATTTTATGAAGCTTTCGGTCCTTCGTAAGGATTACAAGTAGGTGTATAACACGGCAAAATAAAAAATTTTAGTTTTTCGAAATAAAAATTTTACGAGAGAAAAAAGGCAGTAGAAAAAGATACAGAATACAGAAATTGCGATAATATTTGAAAGCACGGGAATAGAACGTAGTTAACTTTCCGTTTAATTATAATACCCGGTACACGTAGAGGACGTCGAGGGTAAAGTCTGAAGATAGACGCAATCCCGTCCCGATAAACGGAAACTGCATGACCGAAAGTGCAAGAGCGCGAAGGTTGAAATCCACGCGTCACACATACTCCTTCCTCCTTTTTCCCTTTCTCTCTCTCTCTCTCTCTCTCTTTCTCTCTTCCCCCTCTGCGGTCCTCTCAGAGCACACATCGCTATAGTAAATGTATGCACGCACTTCAGCCACCCGGCCGGCGGATGGACCGACCGGACCGGTACAGCACAGAGTCGGTTTTCCGGAAACATATTCTATGCATACATGCATGTTCAACACCTGCGAAGCAGCGGCGGCATCGTCCGGCCGCCGGTAGTCAGGATGTTAAATTACGGCATTTAAATAATTTCGTTTAATCTCTGCGTTGCCCTTCTGCTGTACTCCTCTCTCTCTTTCTCTCTCTCTCGCTCTCTCTTCGCCCGTCTATCTCTCGCTCCGCGTCCTTCTCGCTCCTCTCTCAGCCCGTTGCTATCTGCCCTCCCGTAGTTCTTTTCCGAAACGGAGAACTCCGAGAGCTCCGTCCGTCCTTGCGTCGCGCGCGAGGAATATTTTTCTACGTAATTCCCGGACTACACTCTCGTTCCGCAGTATTCCCGCTCGACAAAAAGCCGAAACGACGAGAAACAACCTTCCGGTGGCTTTACGTTTCGCTAGGCGGACTCTCGAGCCGAGAGACGTTGTCGCGGGTCCGAAACATTAAGCGCCAGGTTGAGTGCTAATTAAGAGCGCCGCCGTATGTTTTTATCGCCTACTGTGTGCCCCATGATAAACGTCTCTCTCTTTCTCTCTTTCTGATATCTCTTCTTTCTTGGCTTTAGTAGCGTATCTTGCTTCACGCGCTCGTTAAAAGCGAATGAATTTATAACACAATAATACGTGTAATGAGAACTCGTCGTTTAATTGCAATTCAAATTGTGTTAGGTGGCTGGAAAAGATTTCGTCAAAAAAAGTCGACGAAAGTTGTTAACGATAAAAAAAATCACAAAGTTGAAAAAACCTCAAATGAGTAATTTTATTTGAGAGAGCGAGTAGCTCGCGGATGCGAAACGAGGTCTCGAACTTTTCTTACGCCGACTTGATATTTCGCGAAAAAAAAATCTCACCTCAGTGTGCTCTTTGTCAAGAATAGTGTACTTTAAACTTGCAAAAATGAGAGAAAAAAAAAAAAATTAGACGAACTTACACTTAGAACTCGAGAAAACGCACGTGGAGGAACGCACATCGTGAATATTTTTCATACAGCTGTTGCTACGAGCGGACTTGTTTCGCAAAAACTTGTCAAGATGCGATATCGCGCGTAAATCACGACGGGCAGAGGTTGTAACGCGATAACGACACGATTGTGTCGCCTGCGAGTGACTACTCATCGCGAAAGAGTGATGCACAACGGCAACCACCGGCAACGTGATTGATAGCACATACGTCGGCTTTATCCGCGCGCGCGTTATCCTCCGCCCCACCTCCCCGCAATCCTCCGGCTTCGTGGAAAATATACGGACGCGAAAACGGCGTGACAAATTTACTTTGAGCACGTTTCTAAGAGCACGCGTCTGATCGCATCTTATCGATCGACTTTGAAGGTTGTCAATTTTCAAGAGCTTATTTTTGCATACGCACACACACACACACACACAGTCTTACATGTCTTCCTACCCAGAAAAAGCGTTTGTGTAGATAATCACAATCGATTGTCTCGATATTGATTGGTGCCACTTTTATCTCGACGCTAATTGGACGTTTCTCGGATGTGTTTTTCGATTCATCTCGTACAAATCAAGGTAGCGCATCGCGCCAAGTTCACGCGCGACGATTATGTCCTTAAAACCGTGACTAAAGTAAAGTCACGTGACAGGAAAGAGTAAAAAAAACAACACGTGACTTTATTTTAATCACGTGTCTTTAAAAACGTGACAGAAAGAAGTGGAAAAACAACACGTGACCAAAGTCACGTTTACTTTTTATATAAAAAATATTTTGGAAATAAACTTCTCAAAAGTTGAACCGATTTCTTCGATTCATTTCGCGCATATATTCGTGACCACGAGTGTTTCAATGAGCGCGACAATGAAACACAGCGGGCGAACAAGAAAAGAAAAAATCTCCTCCCCCGTGTTTTTCCATTTCGTGCGTCTCTTTGCGCTTGGTTGGCGGTGTGCGCTTGCAAACTGTGCCGCGCGCGCGCGCGCGCGTGAAGTTAAGTCGGCGTACTTGCATTCAACGCGAAGTGATAAAGATGGAAAGTGGCCGGCATTTGCATGTTTATTTCACTTCTTTAATTCCGTCCGCTTTCTTTCTCTCCATCTACTCGCTGCGGCGGCAATTCGCGCGCGCGTGCGCGCAACCGCACACGCGAAAAATGTACGAAAAGAAACTCATCTCTTTTTTTCTCTCTCTCTCTCGTTTTCTCTTTTTCTCTTTTCTTCGTAGCGAGGCGAAAGCCTCTCCTCGGAATCGTATTGTATGTTTCATCGACTGCTGCTTTGGTTCATCGTATCTCACCGAGTCTGAGCCACGCGCTGGAATATTCATTCGGCGTCGCGTTATACGTCGACCCGTTCCACTTCCGATTAAAACCCCACGACGCACGTGAGTCGCGGAAAATAGCGCGGCACACAGGAAAAAGTGTACTTTTTTCTCTTGCGTGCTCTAAATTTTTTTTTACAAAACACCGATTGTATCACAGCGAAACGAAATTATTGTACAAATATAATTATTTTTAACAATTTTATTTTTTTATAAAAAAAAGATTCATGGTAATACAAAATAATATTGTTTCTTAATTTATTTGCCTGATCCGTCATTACATTGTTTCGAACCTTCGTTTTGACACATGCGTTCTAACATGTATATTTCATTCTAACGATGATTAATGGCATATGTTTCTCAGATGTGTGTGTGTGTATGTGTGTGTAAAGCACTTGAGATTCACTTCGTTATTGACTTTACTTTCTCATCAAGACATTATTTCCATTAGATTGTTGTTAGATGATTATTGATTTCTATTCAATTAGACATAAGGTTAAAAGTTCCACGCAACAGTACGCAATACAATATGAATTGTCTCGAGACAACGATCACTTTCGGTTTTCCTCTACTTTATCGATATTTCGATTAGATTGTCACCGCGAAGTATGATAAAGTGTCACTTGTCTGATTAAACACGTTTTCACGTGAGGTAATCGAGAAAATCGACGGTATTTCTCGATCACTGTGTCTCACTGTGTGTTCGTGAAATCTGATTTGAATCCGCGTCTCCGAATAAGAGACGTCAAATGTTCGATTTTATCGAACGTTAAACGCAGCCATGCAAGAATTTCGCGCTTACATTCGTAATCTTCGTGCAAACTTTCGTACACACGACAGTACGTATACACACACGTACGACCGACGCTTCGAAGTTTCCTTCGTGCGTAGACCGCGTTTCGTTTAATCCCGGGAAGTACGGCCGGAGAGATGGAAACTATTACAAGTTTTCGATTCGGCTTGTTAATTATCCGGTACTTCTGATTTCTCGCGCCAAAATTTCACGCGCAAGCGACAACTTAATCCGCGTCCGGAGAAACTTTGTATAGTCACATAGCTGGAACGTGTGTCTTCATTTTTAAATTATTTAGACAGAAATAACGCGGACAAATATATTTTTTAATATAATTTAATCACAATATATAACCGCAGAATTATTATACTCCGCAAAAGTTGAAAAAAAAAAAATATGTGTATTTCACAACACAGAAGTATTAAATATAATAACCTTGCATTTTCATTAGAAACTCGAAATTCTGACCGTCAAAGCTTACAAACATAAGCCGGCCCTAACCTCGTGAACTGGTTAGACCGGAATATCGGACACACGTGTGGTATGACCCATCCACGTGGTCAAATTCCATGACATTTCGCGAATTAGTGAAATTCCGAGAAATTCCCGTCTCCTACGGCGGTCCGCAAAAGCGATCGCAGCGGACCGCAGGATTTCATTAGTTCTTACACGCGCGAGTTGTGTCAACCACAACTCCTCCCGCGGTTACAAAAATTTCGCTGGAATTATCACAGGCGCATCGCGTATTTCGAAAAGAAAACGAAATTACATGCCGTGTAATTTTCACTAATTATACACGTGTGTGCGAGAATGCGCGATGTGTTTTACGCGCGGTTGACGCGTAAATAACTAACTAAGCGCGCAGATAAAGCGGGAAAAAAAGTAGACGCTGGGGACGCGAGTAGAGACGCGCGTAGATTTATGTATGTAGGTTGATCTCCGATCCGTATTTTGCGAGAGACACAAAATGTCGCTCTAATTCGCGCCCGAAACTCCGGACGCCCATCGACCGTAAATCACGACGAAAATTTCGTTGACCCTGACGCAAACGTTACGGCTTCGACACATCGCCGAGCGTCACCGGAGAGATCAATGCATCATTTTGCGCGCGAAATGGGTCAAAAAGGCCGGCATAAATCTTCGCACGCGAGAAATTTTTATAACGCCGTTACACATCGGTCGTTGTGCCGAACGGCTCCCGATCCATTTTGCATCACGCATTAATGACGAGCCCGGACGCCATGTGGGATGAATATCTCGCGGTCGGAAATAATATTCATGCGGCGCGAAATCAATTACATTTTCAATGAATCCCGTTATCGGGGACACATTGTCCGTCGTTGTCCGATTAAAGTTGCGCTTTCGCCGAAAAACTCTTTTATCGGAAAACCACGCGACGTTTACATATAAACACACAGACGCGCATAACACTGTGTGTTGTCAATTTTGCGAAAAACTTCATTCTCTCCCCTTACAGAAATGTTTCCACCGTCTGTTTTATAAAGTCTACTTCGCTCCGTGAAATATCAAAATAGTAGCGCGCAGCGCTCTACGGGCTCTACCTCTCTAATGTCACTTCACACAAATGAAGGCACACTATTTTTCTCTGCCGTAGCAGCGCGCATCTACGTTTCCATCTCGAGAGGGAATAATATTGCGCACCTATTTTCTCGCATCTTTTTGGAGAAATTTATGCGGTTCGAGTTTCTGCGATCATTACGAAAGTCACCCAAAATAAACGCATTGTTGGAAGAATCCTTTGTTTTATTTATTAAAACACATACTCCGTATATTTATATTAAATTATAATAACTACTTAATTTTTAAGAAAAATTTTCTTTACGTTTTCTCTTTCTTCTTCTTCTTTCTCATCGCGTAGAAGTTTTTTTCCCAATCGAGAGAGTAAATCGGCGAGGTTGAGTGCAAAATGTCTGACAAACGTATTAAGCGTCGCAAATTATTTCGCCACCGGAATACCGCGCGAACCATCAGCGCATCGAGAGTGGCATGCGAGAAAGTGGATCTCCGTGTACATATGTAGAACCGAGACGATTTTGATTACCGCGGTATGGTTCGGCAAAGTACGAGTCCGGGATTTACGCACGCGAGAGAGTGATCGTCTCTCTGGTTGTGCCGAACACGTATTTCGCCTGGTAATCTCACCCGCTCGGAATAGTTGGGCTTGCGGGGCAAACTTTGATTGACCGAATGATCGACTTGCTTACCGGAGACTAGCGTGTCTAACCAGCTGTTCGCTCGATACGGTTAAACTGGTCGTGCGAACTTCTCATATCTGTCACATAAATCTCTCTATTATGAGCGACTTGCTGAATCATATCGTTTCGCGATATCGATTTAAATATCGACATTCGCAACAAGGCCGTCAGAAAAAAAAAATAAATGACACGAGCAAATATTTCAATAAAACGATCTTTCTAAAAAAAAAAAATGTCATTTTACAAAACGTTCTTATTTCGCGACCGTATTTTTGTGCGTCAATGTGCGAATTAAAATGAACAAGTGCTGATGCGAGTTGTCAAATTCGAGTGTGTGTGTTTTAATTTGAAACACGTACGTGTAACAAGATTGTATATCGTTTCATTAAGTGCTATCTTAATTTAACACATATATGTGCATAAATATTGTGAAGTGCACTGGGGAAACATGTAACTAATAAATTATTCGTTTCCTCTTCTTTGTGGATTATATCGCGAAATATAAACGAGCGGCGAACTGACAGAATTTATCTGGCGCGCGCGCATATACAATTCTCAGATATATTTGTAATATTCCAGATATACTCTGGGAGATCCCGATTTATTACGGTAATATGATATGCACACAGTACATTCGTTTAACTTCCCAAAGATAGCACCGTGAGATATTCATGTCCGGTATGCAAAGTACCGCAGAAATGACCTATACACAGAACACGCGGTGAATATTTCAGAAGAGATAAGAAGAATCCGCGTCAAAAATATTTCGAAAAAAGTATGTATTTTCATTAGAGAGATCGTTGTTAAATGAACCGTTTTCACATCACGAAAAGAAAGTATAAAATTCATTTAATTGTCGAAAGGTAACTTTTCAGACTTTTTATTTTCTTTACGTCTGCCGAGTTTTTGAAAGGATTCAATACCACCTCTTCGGATTTTTTTTAGAGGGAAACTTCATCTTCACGTCTTTTGCATATTTATTTTGGTTACGTGACACTACACACAGACCTCTGTTTCGCCGTTAAGGGACATTCAGTATTCGTGCAACCATTTGTAAAATTGCCTCGGTGCTTGCTTTCGTACGATATTTCCGTCCGCCTTGTTCACGTTCGGATCCAAACGTCGGAGTCCGGCCATTTCATGCTTGTTGAACAGCGGACAACTCCGCAATTTGGATAAAGGTCGGCACCGAATGCAGGGTTCAAGAAATTTCTAGTTCAAACCGCCCGTGAAAGTCGGGAGAGCAAAAAGAATAATAATATTGTTAAGCGCATATTTTCTATTTGCGCAGAGGACGCGCGCAATATGTAAAAGTAATGCCTAAAATTAAATGTCCAGAAGACATCGCAATGCAAACTTTGCCGTAAGAGTACGTCTTAAACTTAGCTCGGTTTTACGTCGAGGATTTGCTTTAATCTCTAGTTGTGTCCTCCTCCCTCATCAACTGGTAAACATTTCCTCCATAACTATACAAATATCGCGAGGCTTTCGAATATTTAGAGCATAGAAGCCCGCAATTCCCGCCGGTAAACTGGTTTGCGCGGTAATTTCAATTATCGTATTGCATGGAGGTTCGTCTAACTTCTCCCTCATAAATACATTAGTGTTAGTGATTTAACGCGGATGTGCAAATATCCGGGTAGTCGGGCACTCTCAGTTGCTACCGAAAACTTAGCAGGCAAATCCTCGGCGCAGGTTTGCCCCGCCGAGAAACGCGTTGAGAGTTTGAAAAGGCCATTTTATTCGAGTAAATATTTGGACGACAAGAAAACAAGGTTGTTCACAATTTCTTCGTCGGGCGAGACCCCGCGCGGCGGAGGTTCTTCTTCGCAGGAAGAATCCGCCGAAATGTTTTAATTTCTTCAAGGCTTTCCCTCGCGCGAGCAGTTGTAAGAGCGTTTGTGCCACGTTTAATTCCGAAATATAAAAAAAAATAACAGAATTTAACCGCGTGCGACGCGCGTTTACACGTTAAAAAATGTAAAAATAATCAAAGTTTTTTCTACTGTCACGGATTATTTTCGCATATTTATTGTGTTGGAATTTTTTGCAATTCGCGATACTACGGCTGCGATATTTCCCGCGAGAAACGCGTTACATTTTCCGACATCTTTAGGCAGAAAGACATATTCTTGCTGCGTCGCGAAAATTTCATCTTCGGCTTCCTCGCACTGATTCCTTCTTTGGACTTAAGAAACTGTTCGCCGAGATACTGCCAATGCTACCAGTTGCGTGTGGCGTAGTAAAGGAAGGCTCGCGCGCGCCGGGCTTAATCCCGTCGTCGTCGTCGTCGTCGTCGTCGTAGAAAAGTTCTCTCCGCATTTGCGGGGATCTCTTCTCGCGAGCCAGACGCGTTTTTATTCGCGGTGATTCACTCTCTAACTCTTTCTCTCTCTCTCTCTCTCTCTCTTTACGGCAATTCTCGTCCCTAATAATCCTCACGACCTGTTTCCATAACCACGAGTATTATGGAATCACCTCCCGCCGCCGAAGCGGTAACTGTTTAATCTTCTAAAATCAGCAGCCTTAAACGCATTATCGTAATGAATTAAAGTGAAAGTGAAATCCTCATGAGAGATCAAATAAATTCAATTCGCTCTGTTTCTTTTATTTCATTTGCATAGAAATAACGTAATTATGTCTTATATTTTAAACATGATAATTTTTACAAAGCAAGAGAGTCACCTCGCCGTGCTTTTTACCAATTGCTGTTAATTAGGTTTTTTTTTACGTCGCTTTTTCTCGTTTATTACAACGTAAAAGACTACGTCCGGAGAGAGAAAAAGAGAGAGAGAGAGAGAGAGAGAGAGAGAGAGAGACGGAAAACACACATTACGCGAATAATCAAAGCAATGTGTCTTGAAACTTTTTTTCCTCGACTCGCATTTATAACACACGACAACGGTGGCGAAGTTCAGCCACCGGGGCGGTGCGGTTCGCTCGAGTTCTCCCTCTGGGAGAAATCAAAGATATATCATGCATTAGAGTGTCGCTCACAAAATCAGAGTTGCTCGTAAATATGATTGCCGTGGCGCGGTGCATTTTGAGGTCGAAAGAAGGCACGAATGCTCAGCTTGCAACATCGTGCAATCTGCGTTGCAACCCCCTAACTGGATTGTTCTACCGTCGCGTAAATACACGCGCAAATGCAATTGCTCATGCACGCTGCACGCGCACACACAGAGAGAGAGAGAGATTGTATTATTTATGAGATTGGGCAGCCTTCCATGTTGCTACTCTCACGTAACAGCACTAAGACCGTTTGAGACTATTACGACAATAGATACTCGTAAATTTTCAATCTTATTCACAGAGTCGGTGCTTCTTGAAGAGTCGGTGTTTCTTTAACTTGATAAATTAAATTTAAATCTTTTTACAAGTGCCAATATATAAACAACAAGATCTTATTTCTGTACAACAAAATTTCGTTTAAAATCTTTCCCTCATTTTATTTTTATCTCAGAAGTTTACGTCCGAATAAATGTTGTTCGTGTCTTGAACGCGCGAGCCGAATTTTGAGGAAAAACGACGAGAGTAATCAAACTTCCGCTGAGGAAAGTTTGCCCACAAATTTGTCAAAGATTTTAAGAACGAGAGAGGGAGTAGTGCGATAAGCGTTAAAGAACCCCTGTATAAATCCGGGGAAAGCGAGGTACGTAACGACAGTTCAAAGTGCGCGACCGAGAGCGCGCGCTTATTGGTTGTAAAACGAGGAACCCATCTGCCCACGATATGAGACACCGGCGAACCCTAAAAATCGACCCTCCGGATCGTTGTAATAAGTCCTCTAGACCCGATACGACGGCGCACCGGGTGTGTTCAAAGTGCGAACTATTCCGATTAAAACATTATATTTAACTTAGGCCCGTAGGTCTCGTATGTTTATGAAGATAAAAAGTTTTTCTCATTTTTCACGAGAATATACGAAACACGCCAAGCAATTTTACAGATTGCTAATCCTCCTAAAGCGCTCCATGATAAAAAGCGCGTTAATATTTCGCATCTGTGACAATATAAATATATTGCAAAAAAGATCGGAAAGACTAAAATTAAAACGGTAAAATTTCTGATATAAAAAAATTAGCGTTAAAAATATTCAAATATTAAATTCTGCATTGGTAATTTTTTCGCATGCCCTATCGCGTGGACGCGTTCTACTTTCAATTTCATTAAAGCAATATTCCCGCGTTTCTCTCGGGGAATTTCATTTTTAAGCCGCATCGCGCGCACACACAAAAGTCTTCGAGGTACGAAGTAGGAACTGCTACCACTACCACTGATAAAAGTCAACGCGAGACAAGACTATTGCTCGCGATAACGATATTACGGGCAGTTCGCGGGACGAACTTAATTTCGTTGCGGCGCTAACCGATGACGGAATTCTGCGGCTCTCGTAAATTCCGAAATGAGATCAACCACTTCCTTATCCGATGTCAAGGGACTGCGAAGGAATTCGTGAGGTTTGCGCCGTCAAGATGAAAAAAAAAAAAAAAAAAACACACAGGGAAGAAGAAACCGACGTGTCTCGAGAAAGCGCGGCGGGAAATTTTTGGCGTTTTATGCGACCGCCTCAACGTTCGAATATACACGGCACTGTTTTTCGTGTGGCAGCTGGTTCGCATAGCGAAACAACGCTCTAAACTCAAGACCTCCGACCGGCGCGGTGCAGTCTTATCGGCGCTCGCTTATTTTTAATAAAAACTACAACGAAGAGAAGACGGGAAGCAAGAAGGCGGCAGAGTGCGAGAGAAAGGTGCGGCTGAGATTAAAAAATTCACCGGTGCCCGGAGGCACTCGATGGCCTCGTAACTTAAAATTAAGAAAATTAGGAAGCCGCGCGCGACCGGCTGAGCCCGCGAAACGCTTGCATCTTTTGTGTATACGTGTGTTGTTTTCAGTAATACAAATCACAATTCGAATAAATACACTCGAGCTACTGCAATATTTATCAAATATTTTTTGCAAAGTTTTTGCGATTGTAAACATTTATTTCTTGTATTGTTGTTTAGTGACCGGACGCAGCGTACATTAAAGTCAGTTCTCAATGTTTGCAGAGAATATTTGATTATATAAAATTAATTTCAAGTTTTCGTAATACTGTTCGTACGCGCGGGCAACATCGTGCGTTGGTGTAATATTAATTCCGCTATTAACGTCGCATAAAGCTTGGTGTTTGATAGTGAAGTTGCGAGCATTTTGTGTGAAATGAACAAACTTAGAGCAAGAGACCCGGTTAAGTTTCCTACTTCTCGTCTATCACGCCGCGTGACATGACGGAAACACCCACTCCTCTCCCCACCCAACCCAAAAAAAAAAAGGAAATAACACGGAAATTATCGCGCAACACACAGCGCAACGCAAATGTAAGCGAAACATGTGAGCTGAGCGAACGTTTGTTGACAAAAAAGAGAGCAATAATAATTAAATAACAATAAAAATAGCGTAGTAAAAACTCGCGTAATTTATGCGTCTGTTTTTTTATCGCGCAAATATTCAGTAGAAGTATCTAACAGGTGTCAGACATCGAGACGCGAAAGTTCAATTTTCATGCAAAAGTTCATTTCTTCAATTCAAGCAAAAGAATCACTCACCAGAGATGCCGTCGTAGGTCCACCATTCCTCCCAACTGGCTTCGGATTCTGTAAATAAAAAATACAAAATGACATTCATGAACAAATGTAAGTCACATTTTTATCATAAATACATTTCATTTAATCGCGATATCTTCAATGTCGATATTTTGTACGTATTAACGTAATTATCACTGAACGGTACCGAGATATTGCAGTCTGCCTCCTCAATATTCTTCTCCGAACAAATTCGAAAACCCGCAAACACACGTACGGCGGGGAAACTTTAAAGCTCTATCACTGCGCCCGAAGACGCCGGTCGGTCCGACCCGACGTGGCCAGGCGCATCGATCAATTGCAGTTGTAGATCGGAGAGCCGATCGATCAATCGATTACCGCGGGTGGAAGTTCTAAGGCAACCCGCTCTCCCGAATCGTGCCACGTGGTTTTATGCGCGTCGGACATGCCAGAAGTGCGACGAGGTTGACCCGTCGCACGTGCACATGAGAAACTCTCTCTCTCTCTCTCTCTCTCTGTATTTCTGCAATTCTCTGGCCGTAGAGTCGACTCATCCCACTTTAAGAGAGACAGAGAGAAAGAGGGAGAGAGAGAGAGAGAGAGAGAAACGCTGACCCATATTCGATTATCTGGATGCATGCCATCCAGCGCCGTACTGCAAACTAATTGCTTCAAATTGGAAAACTTTCTCGGGCTACTCTCCGGATCTCCTCTCTTTCTCTCTCTCTCTCTCTCTCTCTCTCTCTCTCTCTCTCTCTCTCTCTCTCTCTCTTTATTGTCAATCTCGGTATTTCTCGACCGGCGTTTCACTGTACTCACAGTCTCTCTTTCTCTCCCGGCAATATTTATAGCTGTTCCCCGTTTCAGCATTCGTGATCTATTGGCTGTTACGGTCTACCGACCGTGTCTATAATATCCGATGCGCCACATGTTTATCCGCGTGTACGGCGCGCGCATTACGGGGCATACATGTTCGCTGATTGGACGGTGTACATCTTAATAGAAGCGGCAGGCACGTGCTCTTGTATCGAAATCTGCGCGACTACATTATCTGTTTCATTCACACGATTCTATGCACGTATATATGTTTGCGTTCGCAATATAATCTTCTATTATACAAATCGAAAATTGATAAAGAAGCATATTATCGAGAAATTCGACAAGATGCGAGTATAAACTAACACGCGATGTATCAATCTTAGTCGGCTTTATCGGAACTTGTGTTGCATCTGCGAGATAAATGACTTGTGTATCTGAAAACGTTGAAAAACGAAAAAAAGTGGCGTGAAAGAAAGCCATTTTACAAATATCGAAATCTGCCATCGTGCTCAAGCGTTATGACCGGGGAAGAATTGATGCGCGCGCTGTCGTCACGTGAAATCAAATTCCTTATATTTGCCAAGGAAAGAAGAAAACGCGTACGTGTAAACTTCGGCTGTCAGGTCGGCGAATACAAATGGAATACACGATCCGGCCCCCCTCGCGCGAGCGGTGAATGTACTTCGCGAGGACCGTACGACAGATCGACAATCGCGAGCATCCCGCATAATCGATCGTAACGCCCGTCACTGTCACACGTTCAACGGATAATATTATCAGAGCGAGTATTGCACACACGCGCGCGCGATTCTTGAACTATTAAAAGTATATTTGATCTAAGACTGACATTTGCACAAAAATCGAACGATGCAATTTTTTTAATTTCGTTGCTTCACATCTTTGTCTTTGATGATTGTTTAATTTTATTAATTTTTCAATGAAAAAAAGTGTATGCAATATCACGCACAGAAGCGGTATCTTTAATTACTTGTTACATTTTTGCGTGCCAAGACAGAATTAAAAAAAAAAAAAAAAAAAAAAGCAAAGTTTAAGCTTCTGACTCTGACAAGTCTTATATATCTTGTTAAGATTTAAATCTGATCGTCAACGATAGTACCGCGAAAGTACCTGTAAGCAGATGGAAACGTTGTTAAGTTTAATGATGAAATTATAATCAGATTAAGCTCGTTTCACGACGGTCATATTCTCTCCCAACATATATTTTCTTTTTTATTATTATTATTAAAGCGAGAGATTGCCTCGATTCTCGGAGCGAAATAAAAGATAGATGAATTTCTTGATGACGCAATAAAAGAAGGTTTATTAGCAAATCTTCGCAGACCCCGCCGAAAAGTAGTTTAGTTAGCGAGATCTCGCATCGCGTGATATTTTTTTTTTTTTTAAACAACGACGTCGCCTTGAAAACGCACCTAATTTGAATATTTCATTTGCGACAGAAATTTCGTAGGTTCAAGCAAGAAAGATTAATCGCTCATCGCGCGTTTTATTACGTTCGGATTGTTTTGACGCGACACACACGGGTGAAAAAGCAGACAAAAATAAAAAAAAAAAAAAAAAAACAAAAGAAAAAGAAAATACACGCGCGATGAGAAATTCCACAATTTGTGATTTAAATTTTAATGAGGAACACGCGGGGAATTTAAAGTTGACTTTTCTTCAACGAAAGTCATCTATCACGAATTTCCAATTTTACGCGACAATATGCGTGGTAGAATTCCGCGCGAGCAATATATCAGAGTGACAAATCGCGAGATCGATAACTTCGTTAGACCGAGGCCCCCATGAAGTCGCTATTAATACTGACTTGCATACGCGAAGAGAAAGAGAAAGAGAGAAAGAGAGAGAAGCAAGTTTACGAGGTACTTCCCGCCCGATGCCGTTTCGATTATACGATAGGCGTTTATCGCGCGCGGATCGCGCACGTCTCCCCGTGTACGGGACGCGAACACCGACGGTTTCCGATACTTTTATTCTGAACGCTTTTAGCAAGAAAAGGAAAGAGAGAGAGAGAGAGAGAGAGAGAGAGAAACGAAGCACATCGATAACGACGATACCTTCTCGCGTATCGTCGGCAAGACTTTCGCATTGGCTGCGCTCAGAGCACCAGTAAAACTCCTCGATTCGCGCGACTCAATCGCGCACGATACCATCCTCGAGAACTTTATCGGAACGCGAGGAAAGTGTGCGAGAGACTTTCAGTAATCGCGTTACGACCACTCACGAGTTATCCAGAAATGCACAAGTGCCATGCGCTACCTACTTCAGTGTAGGCATCGATGCCTGACCTGCTTCTGACGAACTACTTACGTTAAGTAGTAGACGGGATGCGCAACGAGTAAATCTCGCGCTTTGCGTTCTCTCTCTTGAATTTTATTTTTTTCTTCATCTTCTTTCTCTTCTTCTTCTTCTTGCTTCTCTTTACTTTTTTCGTTTTCATCATATTTTTGCGTTTAGTCACGTTGCACGCACGTAACGTACGTTTTTTTTTGTTGCGCGAAAAAGAAACGCGCCGTCGGACGGATGTAGAACATTTTCTTGATTGTATTTTTAGTGCCGAAAGAACCAATACGTATGTAAATGTTCTCCTCGTCCCCCGAACGTGGATTTTTAACCAACAGTGTTGCATCTGTTTAAGCGGAGAAGAGAATCTCTCCGCTTGAATATTCCATCTCCGCATTTTTTTTTTTTTTCACCAAAGAAAAATTCGTCAGATTTTTCTTTTTAATGACAGGAAGGGAGAGGGATTGTATCTCTGTATAAAATTTTTAACTACATCGGAAAGAAAGACAGAAGACGCAGTTACGCGAAAGAGAAACGGGTAGAGATTTATTTCAAAAAGTTTCCGTTTCTCTACTTAATTATACAACGAAATTTGTTATGAGAAGCAACATCTGTCATTTTTTATCATTTTCGCGTAACGCATCTAAAATTTATAATTTCATCTCCAAAGCACACCACGATACGTCAACGCGATTTACGTTTACCGAACAACAACAAGAACGTTGTAACGGTGCTTTAAAAAGTTTCACGATGAAAAAACTGGCGGTAATACAATTTTTAATATATATATATATAACAGATCTCGACTGAATGCGTTAGCTTCGCGTGAAACTGGATACGTCGTAGCGCCCGAGAAAATGGAACTCTGCGCTTCGCTTAAAAAATATCGAAACGTCGGAAATGTTGTTGATGTAAGCGTCAGCGGCAAAACGTGACAATATTTCGCGCAATCCGTAACAATTCAGTTCGTGCATTACGTACTTTGCCGGAAAAAAGAATAAACAGCGAAGTAGCACTTAAAGAGAGAAATACTGTTACGGCTGCTGTGGACACAGCGCGTTTGCGAGTAAAACGCGTTGGGCAAAAACCTCCGCGCGGCGGAGAGAAAAAAACATCGGAGATAGAGAAAGAGAGAGAGAGAGAGAGGAGGTAAGGATCGGTTCCATAGTCACCCGCGTAAGAATTACGCAATTATACGGGCAATAAAAGTCTCGCGGCTGCGAGAATGCACTTAAAGACGGGCTTCTCGCATGCGCCTCGCAAACGCGTATACGGGCCGCATGGGAATTGTACGCGGGTTAGAAGAGAGAGAGAGAGAGAGCCTTGCCTCGAGGGTAACGCTTGCGCCAATTTCTCACCCCGTACCGCCCCCTTAGCGAGCGTACTCTTCGTACCGGCAGGTGCGAGCGCGCACTTACATATAGTCTCTCCTCCCCGCGTTCGGCAAATTGTTACTCTTATTACGCGCGAAATCGATAGAAACGCCTATATTCCGCCGCGGCTCTCTCTCTCTCTCATTCTCTCTCCGTTACCATTACGCCCGCTTTCACGAACCCTTTTTCCACCGCGGAAAACAACGCGCGCGTGTATCCCGACACGCGCGCGTCAGACTCGATATCGCCCTAAGGTCGGCGGAATAATTTTCTGCGGAGCTTTCAATAATTCATGTCACGTGCCGCAGCGGAGAATTCGCAAAAAAATATACAGAACGGAAGATTAATCTTATCGACGAGAAAAAGAGTTCGCTCGCGAATAATCAGGACACACTTCGCGTCCTTACTTCTGAAAAATTATCCACTTGTTTTCTTTCTTTTCTTTGTTTTTTGTTTTTTTTTTTTTTTTATTTTCACAGACGCAGAAATGATCAGCTCGCGTTTGATTTTAAATGTTAAGTGTTGTTTTTACTTCTTTCGATTAAATGTGTAATTTCTCATCGTCAACGAAATCGATTTCATGAATAATCAGTTCCTCGTTCGATTTTTACCACGAGCGATACTACGG
Organism: Pseudomyrmex gracilis; assembly: GCF_002006095.1. Taxonomy (NCBI): domain Eukaryota; kingdom Metazoa; phylum Arthropoda; class Insecta; order Hymenoptera; family Formicidae; genus Pseudomyrmex; species Pseudomyrmex gracilis. The sequence continues at coordinate 647,126 of NW_018020646.1, forward strand.
AAAAGCCAATTTTGCGAGAGCCGGGGATAGACGACGGCGGGAACGGGCGATATTGCCGAATCGGAGAGCGGGATGGAGAGAGGGAAGGGGTAGAAGTGTTTGCGCTAAATTAATTTCGGGTCAGGCACGAGCAAAGACACGTAACGTGTGTGTAGTGAACAAAGTGAAACAAAATTGAATCACGGATCGAAAGTGCGGAAGAGGGCTGGGGGTTGCGCGGGCGCACCCTCCGGGAGTTATCCCGTCGGAGAACTAACGCACGCGAGAGAGTGTGTTAAAGCACCGCGGTTCGGATAATTTAAGTAAATATTTCGTGATATAAATGAAAGGCACGTGAGCCTGATACTGATTAAACATTAAAATTGATCGCCGTGGATTCGCCATACGAAATTACAGTCCACAAATGCCGGCGCGCCGCTTCACAAGATAAGACTGGGCAAATAACGGTGTAGATACTATCTCTCGTCTGCCTCTTTCTTTTATCAACGGGAATATCAAATAAGTCTATAGCCGACCGGAGAGAAAGAGAAAGAGAGAGAGAGAGAAAGTACTATCCATAGAGCAAACCGTAGACCATACATCGCGCAAACTGAAACTATTCAGCGATCGGGCGCGCGAAATAATTTTCCAAGATGGACTAATGGAAGCTCTTTCGCTCGCAAACGCGAAGTACGTATTCGCGAAACGCTTCACAGATCCTCCTTAAAACGAACGACAAGGAACGACGTCGTCGCGCTTGGGACGCAGTTCCCCGAGTGAAGTCAACTTCCTCGTTGAGTGTATTCCGATGTTAAACTCTCGAGAAATATGGGATGTGTGTCGAAACTTTACGTACACGTGCGCGTTATAGTACGTCGCGTGTTTTTTCTGCGGTACGAAAAAAGAAAAAACGAATTCCTCTCGCGCTTAAGAGAATCCTGACGTTCGTTACAGATTAATCGATACACAAGGCCGGCAAGGCCGTGGCGAGATCTCTCGACACGTTATAATTCCGCGTAATTCTATTCGTATACGTGGCGCGAAATTACCAGGCCCCTCCCCCTTCCTACTTGAACGACGTGACGTGGAAGCGGAACGAGATCATCGCCCCGGCTAATTTTCTAATACTTATTCTTCTACTACGGCGCGCGGGGCGCGCCCGCGCGTTACCATATTACCACGCTCGTGATCTGAATACATGCATATTCATCCATACGTCTTTATAACGCCGGCCGCACACAGCTAAGGACCCCCCCTTTTTTGCATAGAGAACCCGGCCCCGTATAAACGGATAAATTCAAATTGAAGCAGCACAAAAGTGTAAATGAACTTTACGCCGAAAAGGGCCGCTCGTCCGACGACACGGATGACTCCAAAGGGTCGGGATGGCCTTTGCGCACATATAAATATATATATACACAGATATATATATATATATACATATACATATATATATATGTGTGTGTGTGTGTGTGTGTGTCCCAGCCTCCGGATTAAAAGATGAAAAGAAGCACGAGCGACGAAGAGACGCGACGTACACTCACCGACAGTTAATGACCGACTGTGTTCTTCCCTTCCTCGTGTATTTAAGCGACCGACGCGTGCAAATTTCTTTCATAATAAAGTTTAGCGCAAAAGCTGCTGAACTTTATTCCAACAAACTTGTCCAAACACACAGAAAGCAGCACCATGAAAATGCACACATTTTAATTTTTTTTTCCGGGATATTTTACGGAGACCTCTTTTTCTTTATATTAAAACATCAGAATAAATATAATCTTCTTTTACATTTTATTAATTGCAAAAGAATGTATACACCTTTCTCGCGCATATTATATATATATATATATTTTTTTTTTTAAGATAGGAAAATACAGAATGGGAGAGAAAAAAAGTTTTATAACTTTCATAAAAGCGTGAAAGCTGCTATACTTGTTATGCTAATTTTTTTGATGTATGTACCAGAAGCTCCCTTTCTTCCCGGGGCAGAGAGTTATGCCTAATCACGAGGCACGAAGGAAGAAACGGATCGTAAACGAATTCCCTATTGCCTACGCTTCTCGCGAGGCGGAATTGGGGCTGCGGATGCGCGCGAACGGGGCGCGTTACTGCGGCGTTCGTTCGTGCCCGAGCAAAAAGGAGCGCGAAATGGATTACATAAAGGAGAGAGTCGCGGATAGAGAGAAGGAAGGTGAGAGAGTCGGGGTGTCCAAACGAGTGGCCAAATGTAATTTAAAGAAGGAACGAACTTCATCTCCCACCACCACCACCATCATCACCATCACCACCACCACCACCACTTTCGAGCATACTCTCACCACCACCCGTCCCGTCCTCGGGCAACGACCAGGGAAGAAAGGCGAAAAGTTCAGTCTGGTTTACAATTCAGTCCGCATACAGCCAACTCGCAACCCTCTCGTCTCTCTTCCCTTCTTTTTCAACCCCGTCTTTCTTTCGGTCGTTTCCTCTCCTTGCTCACCCTCTCACCTTTGCTCTCTCTCTCTCTCTCTCTCTCTCTCTCTCTCTCTCTCTCTCTCATCACAGGTCCTATTTGATTTTGCCGAACTACTACTAGGTGTGGTACAACACGTCGATTTCGAACTCGTCACGCGCGAAGTCACTATAAACATTGCTACAATGGGTCTATCGATCTCTGCGAATAATATTCCCTTTTTTTTTTCTTCTCACCGTCATTTACATTCATTCAGGGTAATGTAATCAAAGTAGAGTTGCTGGTGAATCGAGCAACGCTTAATTTTACATTAAACAAATTTCTACGGCAATATGTGCGAAATTTATTTTCTACAAACAGAGATTAAAACTTCGAACTTGGAGCTGCGACGTTATGAATATAATTATTAATTTAACGTTACGCAACGTATAATTAAATGGACTGGTACACAGACTGGATTATGAGGTAAAATTATAGACAAGACCGACAAATCGAAACGCGCGCCGTTCTCACCACGCAATATCGATTCGCTCGTAATTTATTCGCGGTTAAAGCGAACGACACCGTTCGCCTCGACGAGGCGAACATCAATATCTAATTTGCGTGATCAAATATCCTGGCATTTAATCCGGCGGCGAAATAATAATGAAGCGATGAAAAAAAAAAAAAAAAAAAAGAAAAAAAAATCTAATCATGAAAAACGAAAAGTATGTACATATACCAGCTCCTTCGATATTCACTTAACTTGTGGTTTCAGCGTAACGGATGCGATTCGTTAAGCTTGATATCGCCGCGCACTTCGCGACAGGGGCAATAAATCGCTCCACGCGCACGCGAATTCTCGGCAAATCGAGACGCCGCCGACGCCGACGCCGACGCCGCCGCGAATGTCTATACGTGTGAATAGCCCGGTATCTACGTGTAGACCGTGTAAACTACTTCTTTACGCGTAATCCACGTAGACGGTACATAATTCACACGAACGCCGCGGCGCTCTTCTAATGGCCGCGCGTTTCTCCTCCTTTCTCTTGTTTTCGAACGTAAACACACACTTTCACACGAAAGGAATCTAATTTAATTTTATTTTTAGATCTTTTCCGTTGTAACGAGAGAATTGAATGCTAGCTTTAAAAATATCACGCTGTCGTTTACTTTACGTACGTAATACTCTCTGTTCTGCGCCAACTTAATCCCGACTCTCTTGCGCGTGAGAAATTGCACATCGATATGTAACTTGATCCTCTCGCCGATCGATTACGTACTCGATTTCGTACGAGCGACCGCCGCCGATTGAGCACTTCGTCGAAGCCCGACCGAACATAAACTTTTACTACTTGCGCCACGAATCGCGCTGTGTGCCGCAGAGCAAATATCGAACCGGCGCGCGGCGCGTCTCAAGTAAGCGCGGTCGTAAATACGTATGCGCGGGGTAGTCTCTTCTTAATCCTGACTCTCGTCGTCCGCCCGTCTCCCGTTCCACCGCCGTTCATCCTCGAATTTACAATCGCTTCGCGGCGCCACGAAGCGTCGCGTCGTGTCGCCGGCGCCGCCGAGTCTCGTTTCAGCGCTCTCATCTTCCGCGGCGTCGCGTTTTAGCGGAACCACCATGTCGTTTCCATTTCTCCGAGAGAGAGAGAGAGAGAGAGAGAGAGAGAGAGAGAGAGAGAAATGTGTGTGAGAAGGAGAAAGAAGCGGGATAAAAAGGTTCTGCGCAGGCCGTGGGGTTTACTTCGCGTCATCAGCGTAATTGTATGCGAGGGAATAAACAAAACTATAAAGCTCGCCGGTCCGGATTACTTTTCCACAACTTCTTCTCTCGCGCCGCATTTCTAGCCCCACGCCCATTTCTCTCATCGTTTACGTTCTCTTCCCCCTCGCTCGCGACTTTCCCTCGTTCGCCCCGTGGAAACTGCTCGCATGGCTCTCTTCTTATCTTTCCCCGTGTGGTTCTTCCCGAATCGAGAAGCGCGTGTGCGCGCGCGTAACTCACACGCGGGCGCTCTCTCGCGCGCGCGGACTCTACGGGGTGGAGATATCTCGGAATGTGAGAATTTTGGGTTTTATCATATTGTTTTCTTAAATTATTATTACAAATAACAAATATTTAACTAATACAAATGTTATGCAATTACCGCCGCGTGAAGAGGCACAAAGTAACACGAAATTAACAATTTTTCTATAAATCGCAGAAAATTTTTTGGCAGACTTCGAGGACTCGTCTACGTTTTAAGACACACCCTTTGTGCCGATTCGTTTTTCCCAGCTGTTCGCGCGTATGTGTGTGTGCGCGCGTGTAAATACATACACACAACGGCACCCGAACCGACACCCATCCTCCTTGGCGGTTGCTTTTTATTTACCCCATTTCCTTCTTTGTTTACTCGAGAGTACTCTTGCCCATCCTCGTTCTTCTTTCTCTCTTTCTCTCCCTTGGATTTCGGTCCTGTCTATTCTCTTTTCCTCCGGAATCGAGAACAGCCTCGGGGACGGCGGCACACAGGGCCGAATCAAACGGTCTCGTCACCCCTGCCGGCGTTCTCTTTTCTCTCCGAGGACCGGCCAATGAGATTAGCGGACAATCGAGGTGGCAGGTGAAATTCTCACCGGGTTTCGATTCAATGGCTCCTTTAAACCTTTTCCGGCTGAAACCCTCTTGCGAAAAAGATTTCGCAGATAAACAGCGCCGATCGCGCGCTGTGTGCGAGGAACTCTACGTCATTTCCGCTCTGTTTTCCGTGTAACATTTCGCCGTGTGCTTTTGCCTAGTGCTGGTAATGAAATTTCATAAAATTTTACGAGTTGTGTAAAATATGTAAATGATTCTCGAGGCTGAGTGCGCGGGAACAGAAGACGATTTTAGAAAATACACAGCACACGAGCGTAGAACATTGCTTTTTTTGTTTACAATCTATTTATATATATAAATACATATATAACATTTATATAATATTTATATATAGTATAGTATATATTTATACAGTGTATTTACATGTATATGTATATATATATGTAATTTATGTATTTATAAATATATATAATTATAAATTATATCTATTCAACATTTATCCTGACTGTCAAATAGCTCGATTTAATGTCGTATTATTTATTGATAATGTGATAGACGCCAGAGTTTACTCAATTTGACTACATAGTTATTTCTGCGTTTGAGAGAACGTTTGAGACGGAAATTCAAGTTTAATGTCATCTTATTTTACGTTTCCAGTTCTCTGAAGGTAGCAGCTTATGGCATTTATCGTTATTCCGCCACGGAGCGTGTATATGTATATATATATATATACATACGTAAGCGTAGTAAAACGCGTCTGGTGGCGCTTCACAATCCTTTTGTTGCGACAGGCAGAAGGGTGGGTGGCTACGCCACTGACGTTAAAATTTACGTGAGAGAAAACGAGGGGCGCAGGCACCGCACTCGTAAATACGTCCTCGTAAACACGTGCCCTCGCGGCGGCATTAGGACACGTAAATGAACTAATATCGCGTTCCACCTCTCATCCACAAGTGCTTTCCCGGCGCCGGTCCTAATTACGGTGGCGTAATGAAATCCGTACGAAGCACGATGATTTCACAATACTCCTCGAACGGAACAATGCTTCGACAAGGTATATAACGGCAACACTAGGCACAAACCGTGGTTGTAGAAAACGACAAATAAATATATGTCGTATCTCTGTTCAAGAAAATTTAGTATATGTTGTTTTTTTTTTTATGAATTGTTACGGTAGTAATAGTATTTAAAAAAATGTCGCGGAGATTTACTCTTAAAATTACGACTTAATTAAAAAGTAAAAATGAGCCAAAGAAGTGCCGCTGGTTTTCTTGCGCAAGTTATTTTGTTTTCGTGAATTTTTATCGTGACTCTTCCAAATATTGTAACAAAATATAGACAGAAATATTATAACAAAATTGAGCCAGATTATTGAGCCATACTTGTGGTTGATTTAATTCGCATAAAATTAGATCATACATATATCACTGTCTCTCTCTTCAAATCCTCTTCCATTGAACAGTATTTGATTTTCGGATACATAAAACACATATATGTATATACACGTGTCAGTATATTCGAAATGCAGCACCGGCGCCGTTCATCTCTCAGTGTCCTTAACTTCCGGGAATGCTCATCGCGCGAGGAAACATCGAACGCAAGTGCAACGGGTTGGCAACCCGTGGGAATTGAGGGGATACGTACGCGACGAAGAGAGTATGAGTTGCGTGTGCCATTTCTAAGCTGCTTAGAATTTACGAGCTACGTCGCAAATGGCACCCTCATCCCTTGTCTCGAGATGCAACTGAGTAAGACATTCAGGTCTGATCCGCGAACTTTGCTGACATCGCGACAAGCTAGTAGTTTCATGAATTTCTGATCGACCGTAAGGGGAGGCGTACGGATACACACTAAGCTGTCTAACATCATATTTGTACGACTTTGTTTCCAATGCTTTGTCTAAAAACACTTTGTCAAATCTGACCTAATCCCACCTATTCACTTTGCCGCAATTTGTGTTTGAAATCAAGAACCTGATTGTATTTTTTATTTACTTTTTTAAGTTTTGTTTTTTTTTTTCGGGCAATCTGATCGGATTTTGACACTTTTCAGCTCGAGAAAAAAAAAAAGAAAAAAAGAAGACCGACGCGTTTACTTTCGACCAAGCATCGTCGGTGATGCGTATGCACTTAGGAACGGAGATTGGCGCAGACGAGGGGAGATGGCGAGAGGGGGTGAAACTTCGTTCAGGTTAGCGGTGATTCGATTTACCTGGAAGGCCGGTACGGCCAAGTGTACAACATGTTGCAGGCTGGGACAGCAATATGTAATCCACTTTAGCCACGCGCCGCGCTGCCTCTCCTCCTATCTCGCCCTCTCTGACGCTGCGCGCGCGCTGTATTTATCCCTCTCTCCGTCAACTCCTCGCTGCCACTTCTGTTTCTCCTCTTCTTCCCTTTTATCTCAGCTATTATCTACCGTTCGGTTTCCGCATTACGGTAAACGCTATCGCACACATTGCGAACCTCGTAGTCTAAAAGCGTAACAAAACTGAAAGAAACCTCGCGTCGTGAATATATTTTATAAAATATATTATAAAATATATATACTTCTCAGATCAGAGTATAAGATATTATTATTAAAGAAAATATAGTTTTATCAAATCTGACATATATTACTTGATTTTATCTAACGAGATTAATTGAGAATTAAAAAAAAAAATTAAAAAAAAATGATTTTATCTAACGAGATTAATTGAGAATTAAAAAAAAAAATTAAGAAGTTGATAAGTAGTAACTTTTTTTGTACAGTTCAGGGACAAAATAATACGATCGATCAACCAATACAATCGAATATTGCAAAAATTGAATAAAATATTACCGTTTTTATTTTTTTTTCTTTTCCAATATAACACAAACTGTCAAATTTTATAACCTTTATTAAAAATTTTACCTTCTTACACATTTAATTTTCCCTACTTCTATTTAAAACAATCATAAATATCTAAAATTTTCTTGACATAAAACGCGACCATGTAATTTTATCGAAGTCTGTTCTCGAGAATAGCGAACTGTATGATGATGGCACCCTTTAAGAAGAAAATTGCTAATAAAATTCAGCGAATATTACAGCAAAGTTGAAGCGGAGCATCAAATTCATACCGCGTTGGATAATATTCAAATAGTGTTTCACGATAGTTAAGAAATAACACAGTATAATTAAGAGAAGCAAGAGAGTCTTCAATCTTTCTCTTTCTCTCCGTCTCTTTCTTCGGGAGCAGAAGAACGGAATATTGCGTCGCGTTTTATATTTCGTGCATATTTCCGCGGAAGAAGACCGTACCGTACTTCGTTTCCAGTTTCGAGACAGTCGTACAGATTCCGCCATCTTACGTCTTTCTGTCCGCCCCGTCTCTCTCGCTCGCTCTCCCTCCCGATTTCATCTTATATTCATCCACTGAATGCCGACGGTGCGCCAACATTTTCCCGTATTATGGTTTCGCTCGCCGATCGATTTGCCCGCCTTATACCCGTTGGAATTGTTTGGGTCGCGAGTGCATGCAACGTTCTCCCGCTCGAGGAGCTTGACGGAGGTCGATTCTAATAGTCCGTCCCCGTGGCCGAGGTAATAATAACAAGGGGCGCAAGGCACACCCGGTAATTAAACTCAAGAGGTTGGTCGTGTCCCTCCCTAACGACAGTCGTGTCGATCGTATTCATTAATAAGTTTACGATCGATCGCGCGTCACGTCTTCGGGAATCAAGAATTGCGTTGTAGGCGCTACCTACGTGTGTCGATATTGCGACACGTAGAATTGAATTATCGGATCGCGTGCAGAGCTAGCTTTCCGCGATATACGTATTTTTGTTTCATCAATTCGAAATGAATTATTATTCACATAGAAATATTTGCACTTGTAGAATGAATTGACAAATGCAACGCGTGCTTCTACATTTTTTTGATACCAGAAAACATTGTTTTTCTTTTTTTATTAATATTATTATTATTATTATTTGTAGATGGTACTCGTGTTGTCTAGAACACACATGGAGAATGTAATAATTTAACAATTTTCCACGCAAATGTAGGAAACGCTAATTGAATTACTGTTTGTGACGTGCAATTTTGGAAGTGGTACTTCGTAAATACGTCAGCGAACAAAGTGCGTTTTACCGATGAAATTTTCACGAAAACAGAAATTAAACGATTTATCGCTCTGTGCATACGTAACCCTTCCTTCCCCCCTTCCCCGATACATAGAAGAGCGATTCTCGAGCGATACTTTTCTGTCGCGTTCTCAAACGAATCGCGTCGTCGAATCGCGCGGCGTTTGATTAGAAATTCCCAAGGAGATTCCCTACTTTTGTTTGAACAAAAAGAACAAAAAGAAGAAAAAAAAAAACAATTCCGAGCTTCCGATATACTTTCGAGGCTGAAATTTCAAGCTGCGACCGTATTCGTAATAATTGGTTGGATCAAATAGAAAGTTGTTCTCTCCTAACTATGTGAGGTTTATCGCGCGTCGTCACAGGGGCTAGTGCATGCCATAACTTACCAATCTAGAGGAGATTTTCATTAGTTTAACTTCCGCCGGCGTGTCTCTACTGTTACACAACATTCTGCGGACAGCATAGTTCCTCTCTTGTGTTTGTAATTAATTTAATAAAAGGGACCCGAGCGAAACCGCTATTGTAATGGATCTCTCTGTTATTGTCTTATTCCTGACGGAGGTGAAACGTAATTTTGTACACACCCCACACGCATTCTGTAACGACAAATCAATTCTGATTCCCTTTGCAATTGCTCTTCTAAAACGCTCGTTTTCTCTTTTTTTTTTTTTTTTTTTTTTTTTTTTTTTTTTTTTTTTTTTTTTTTTTTTTTTTTTAACACGGAAGAGAGAATTTCGACGGAAAATTCTGACTTATCGATGTGATCAGTGCGCAAACAATATTACGAGCAACGTCAGCATGCCATCATCAACGAGTCACACCGCGCGAGCAATCCCGCACGTGTCGCACGAGGTATTTGCCAATGACAAACTTCGCTTTCGAACGGCTCCGGGTATGACCAGTTAGTCGAGTGTGTTTAATCGAATAATATCTGCGACACCCAATAACAATTCCGCTACTCCCCCTCATTGTCGCGGCCCGATAGCGCGCGTTCGCGTGCAGGTGCGGAAATGGAGGCGAGCGCGCGGACGCGTTTACAAATGCTTTCGCGTACATATGTATATATTGTACACATACATTGCATACGCTCACATACGCGTTTACGCGTGAGAGTAGATGTGAGTGCGTTCTCATCCTGCTACCTGCAACGCTGCTACCTGCGTATATATACATATATATATCGGGGCGCCCACGCTCGATACGCGCCTCTGCACGCACAACCGCATCCGCAGGCGACTGCACACGTTCGTGCCATCCCTGGTATTATTTGTTCGGCATGAGCCGATGCAATCGGTTTCGGTTATTTGCGTACGTATCGACGTATCCCGTTGGAATCTCCGCGAAATATATAGGGTGAGTCAATTACCATTACCCCGCTGTATTCTTTCCTTTCCCTGAAAATACGGGGAACCGGATTTTTACGCCACGTTCGCAATGTGATTCCGAAAACAGGGGATCGATAGATACGCATCTATTTCAATGCGTATTATTTTTTGCGCTTTTTTTTCTTCCATTCTGAAACAGCGAATTTTTATTTTAAGCGAGACCATTTGAAAACACGCTTTAAACTTGATTGATTGTAAAAACGTGCGCATTGGCCGGAATCCGCGCGCATTTAGTCGCGCTCGATTCGATCCAATATATCGCGCGTGTCGAACGCGCGTGTGTTTTCGAACGTTCCGTCGCGGCGGAAGTTAATACGACCCTGTTGTGACAGGTAATTAGATTCGACCAACGAGACGCAGATGATATTTTAATTAGTACCAGCACCGCGAGATTCAGAGATTTTCATCGGTATTAGTTCGAATATATATATATATATATATATGTATATGTATATGTATATGATAACGAGACGAATACCGAGCGAGCCGATACGATAATTATCTATCCCGGATATCACGCGATAGTGCGGTCGCGCAGATACCAACCCTTCAGGCCAACAATGAGCCGAATATACAAACACGTGTGTGCTAATAACGTCACATTGTGCGTCGACTATGCTTTTCAACGCGCAACAAAAAGTAAGCTATACTCACCACTTCGTTAAATAAAATTAGAATTACAGTACATCTGTATAAAACGTGTGATTAAACAAATTGCGTAAAAATAAACTGTGTTGCGTGTTCACGAGATGAGAAAATAAATTAAAAAAAAAAAAACGCGATGCAAGAAGATGAATTTCGTCAATAATTCTCGCGAGAACTCTGATTATTTTTTTGACGTGTCAAATTCTGCTCCACGTGATCACATCATCTCAGACATTTGATCGACGATAATCAGTCAGAAACGAATCAGCACGAAACAACTTTATGGACGCTAATAAAATAACAAACGAAATCTCGTTACATCGTGACTTTATCCGCGTGCGTTACTTCGAGTAATTCAACCTGCATTACGTGCCGGCCTACCTTATATACGCGGCATTCCCGACCGATATCTAACGCGTATGTCCTACGCGTTTGAGTGTGTCTGTGTGTATACGCGTGTTTGTGTTTGTGTCAACGTTGTGTGTATCCATAACGCCCGCAGGATGTTTCGGGTTGGGATTTCTGGTGGAATGTGTTATACCGCGCGTGTGGGAGAGATCTGGTAATCCGATGCGGGAACGGGGGTTTGAATTTGGGTCGCGCGATAAGGGTAATCCAAGGGTTTCGAAATGCCGGATAATTTCTGCGAGGACCTTGTCCCCGCCGTGCGTTCACCACTATTTCGAGAGGTCGGCGCGCCCTCAATCGCCTGAAGAGAGAGAGAGAGAGAGAGAGAGTGAGTGAGAGAATCCAGCAATTCGGCATCCACGAATACGGTCCCGAATGAGGATTTACGCACCGATTCTCATGCGCGCAAACCCTCGTTTCGAGGTCTTCCTCTCGTTTTCAAGTTATGCTGGCCAATTATTATCCGTGCCGGTGAACTGCGCGCGAGGAAATACATATTGCCGGATTATACGCTCTCGCGTGGCAAGCGCGGAATCGCGGAATTATTTAACGTCATCCGAGGGATGAATCTAACCCCGTGCGCGCGCGCGCGCGCGCGCACACGCCGCCACCGAGATCTAATACACTCCGGCTCCTTCATTTCCCGCTATTCATTCGATACGACGGCGCTGAACGATTCAATACGATGTTGTAATCAAGATCTAATTTTGAAACGTATTAAAAGACGATAATTACTATCTGTTATCGCTTTTGAAATTGCTTTTCGCGCGCCGCTAATGTAATAAATAATATAAGGAATAATTGACGATATATACAAAATACGTAAAATGCTGCATCGTTTTAATTTAATTTAATTAATAAATCAATCAATCAATAAAATATCTTTTCTCGCAAAATCGACAATCTTTAACGCGCGAGTTTTATTTTCGCGCGAACTCCGCCCTCACTCTTTTCTCTCATCCTCGCTTCGAGAATACCGGTGAGCCATGCAAATACCATCTCGAAATAAGATCGCACGCCGTTATCTCTTCCGTGTCTTCTCTTTTTTTTTTCTCTCCCCCATCCCGCACGTTCATTCTCCCGCGCTCTCGTTCCCCTCGTCCGGTATTCTCGGGCCGATAAATTTCTCGTAGATTCCACGGAGGAGCCGTGGGAAAATGGTTTCCATGATGGGCTGCTTAGTGAGGGATAATAACGATAATAATGACGCTAACGCGCTGCATCGTCTTCCCCGCCGAGGGAAGAAAGTACAGCACGGAGAAATCGAAGGTAGGTAGGTACGTGTCTGAGCCGGGTTCGGAGGAGAGAAGAGGAGGAATGACGGCTGTGAGGAAAAGGTCGGTGGGTGTGGGGGCGAAGATGGAAAACTTGCCAACTGAGTTATTCCTCGCCCGAATTCTTCGTTCTCCAGCCTGCCAGAACGAAGAAGAAGGAAATATTATTTCGCTCCCATCGGTTTCCTTTTCGCTCCCCGTTGCCATCCCCTTCCGCGCCACAGCCTTCCCCGTCCCACACCATCTCGTCTTCTCGCCCCTCTCGCTCTAGCGTTCCCTTTCTCGTTAATCGAGAGTTCGAACTTTAGATTACACTCGCCTTCTGCGTGCCTTCTTTGCCGACGGTGAGAATTCAAAGGACATTGTGTCGAAACTTGGAAACGAGAGGACCCTCTGCTGAAGAGAGTGCACGGCCTGCCTGTATAAAAGGAAGAGAGAACGGAAAAAGAAGAGAGAAAGAGAGAGAGAGAAAGAGAAAGAAAGAGAAATAAAAAGAATCACGAGTCGAAATGCGGAGCTGAGTTATTCCTATCGCGCCACCGCGGGAGAAGTCGTCTCGTCGCGCGGAAAGACGAACGACTTGCGGCAGCTCCTGCCATCGGGAGAAATTTAGGCGGCTCGTGATCTGTCCCTTTGAAAAATGGCTTCTGCCAAGTTGTGCGCGAGAAGACAAGTTTGCGCCATTCGCGAACAATCCCGATACAAAGATACCGGCGCCAGAAATACCGAGGCACGATGAATACGCGATAAACTAAACCGCGCGTTAGAGATAGCAACGTCTCTTGCCACTCTTTAACGTTAAATTTCGTCAAAGAATTTTTAAAAAAGTGTAAGTACATATACTTATGTATTTACACGGGAATTAGAGAAGTTAATTTCTATTTAACGATGTTTTAACACACAACGGCAAAGGGAATGAGGACGAACTCTTTTTCAGAACGAAGGTTCGCAATTGCACCTTTCGCCTTCGCGCTTATTTCGCTTCGGATTACGTTCTCCAAATTGCCGTCTTTCGCACACGTTACTTCCTTTTCCCTTTGCTTTTTGTTCGAAAGTCGACGGCGAGGCACGCAACACGGTCGCCCGACCGTCGTCGTCGGTCGAAGAAAGAAAGAAACGCGTTTGCTCGATATAGTCGAGACGGAGAGAGAACGACGAGAAAGTGGCGATAGCCTCGTAGCACAGGGTAAAATACTGCGCAAAATTGTTGGGGAAACTATTCGCCGGTGTTTCGCCAACTATGTCGCATCATCGTGTCCAGAATAGGATCGGTCGGACGGGCCGCGCCACGTTCGTCGGCTTATTTCGCCAACACGCCGCACGTTATGCCTCCCTGTTTTACGGCATCTTGTGCGCTTGTTTGTGTGTGTACGTGCGCTCGAATAAGCGTAATACAGCTTCGCGCAAGTTTCGTGAGAGAAACCTTGCAAATTACCGGATGGAACAAGTGAAAGAGTCAAAAACGAAAAGTCAGTTGCAGTCCCGATATCGTAGACGCGTATCCTGATATTATCCCTTTGAGCGGCGCTACCGTGTATTTACAATGTTAAAGCGGAGAATCTCTCTCTCTCTTTCTCTCTCTTTCTCTCTCTCGAAACAGAGAGCTCCGATTTATTTTTAAAAGGGCAAAGTCAAAGCGACCCAAGATAGTTTAATATTTATTCGGTTCGCTGTCACTTCGGTTTTATTATCAATCTTTCTTCTCTCACAAAGAAAGTAATTACGTCCATCGAGGATTAAGCACGCCCGGCAAACAGAAAATTTCGCCGTGTCAGCTCGACGCCACTGGAACTGACACGGCTCGTGTCACATCCCGGAAGCAAAAGTATGATGTATATATCTAGTTAAATCGGGTATCTCTTACTCTCTCTCTCTCGCGACCTGGGAGTATGTGTGTATATATATGTGTGTGTGTGTGTGTGTGTTACACACGTCCTTGCGAGTATTGAACCGCTGTCGTCCGCCGTCGTTGCAACCTCTCTCTCTCGTCCTTTAAACCGAATGCGAACGTGATTCCAGAGTGTATCATTAAGAAGGCCTTACTGCCGTGTTCGGGAACTCGGAACTTTGATAGCCGGACATTATATCGGCGAAGTTTTAAGAGCGAAGCTCTCTCTCGCGCAAGCAAGCAAGCAAGCAAGCACTAGCCGGAGTTCTCGAAAAACGTGTTTTCTGGGACGATCGAATAGTTTCGGACAGTTTACCGGGATTGTCGAGTGGGGAGCGGGAAGCGAAAGAGGAAGAGATGCGGCAGAGAAGAGCGGCGCGGGAGGTGGAGGAGACGGCACGGTGAGGAGGAAGTGCGCTCGAAAGAGAGATGGAAAGAGAAGGTGAGAGAGAGAGAGAGAGAGAGAGGGTCGAGCCCCGAGCTATCGACTGATGGTATGTAGTAGGATAGGATTAGTCGACCGCAGACTAAATTGGGTTTCTGTACAGTCGCCTGCAAATACTTCCTCGACAGATAGCCCGGTGCGCGCCCGGGGTTAGACCAGACAGATAGACGACCAGCGTCGGCGGTGATGTTGGTGGTGGTGCGACGGTGGTAGTGGTGATGCTGCTGCTGGGTAGAACGGATAGGCGCTGCAGGTGGTGGAAAGCGGAGAAAGAGGAATTATCCTTCACCCTCTTTTTCCGATTAAATTGGTACCCTTCGGGAGAGCAAGAGAAAGAGAGCGCGGTCAGAAGCAGGCCGCTCTTTCGCTCAATGGTGAAGCTCCAATTTTTCGGACCTTTATGCGAAGATCTTTTTCATCTCTCCTTTTATCTCCTTGTTAATGTCAAGTATTGGTTCCTGATTTTTTGCACTAAACAGATTTAAAAGAAAATAAAAATAAATAAAAATACGGCACGCGAAGATACGTCGAAGAGGTTTTCCGAAAATACGTAATTTTAACAGTCTCAATTATAGATGATGAAGCATTATCCTCATTTTACAGTCATAAACCCTTATTATATGTTTTGCCAACTCTAACTGCACTGGAACTACGCATAGTAATTCACAGGGAATTTTCGTGGCAATACCCTTAGGGGAATCCCGCGGAAATCCGCGAAAGTGCCTCATTATTAAACTGCCTATTAACTACAACGTATTTGCTGAAGCACGCGTGACGGCGTGGCCGAATGGTAATAAAATTCCACGTTGAACTTTGTTCGCAGAAGTTGGCCAAATGAGGCGGATTTTTGCTAAAATACCGGGCGGGTATGATGGGAGCATTTTACGAGTTGCGGCCATTGAAACATTTTTCAATTATGCTTGAGAGTTTCAACTGCGCTATTCAGACGGATCGCGCATTGAACTTGCGGCTTCTCGTGTGTGATCTCGTTGCGAATTTAATAACAAATGTGTTCACTAATTTTCTTAATCAGGTTATAAACCTCAGTCATTTATACTTTTTTTTTTTTATTTTTTTCATTAGATTAAAGAGTAAAAATTGAAGAAATCTTAAAACTCTCGCGGTCGCGAAATGCATATTTCCGAACGAGAGAAATGAAAGAGACTTTTTTATCGTTTCTTTGACTCGCATCGATCTCATTAGTTTGGTTAAAAGGATAAAAACCGAACGATTTCCTTGAGAGGCAGAAGAGAGAGAGAACCCCTCCCGGGCTGAAATCAATTTCGCGCTCGGCAAATGCCGAGGCTTAAGTTGTTGCCTTTCTCCCCGATAAACAAACACAGTCCGGGTTATCGACAAATTAATTTGCGGCGAAATAAATCGCTTATGAAAAGAAAAGCATTTTATTATTATTTAAATGTAATAAACTTATGTATTCGCGATGATACTTGATACGTTCCTTCGTTGCTATTTTTCCGTCAATTTGTCAAAGAAATAAAAAAGAATCTATGTACAATCCATAAACGTGCAAACATTTTTTTAATTTTTTTTCCAACCAAATTACTCATTTTCATAATTATCTACAATATCTATCAGGATGAGAATAAACGATGTCCGTTGAAAAACAACGCGCGCCAACAAGGCCGCCTTTTTTTTCTTTGTTCGCGAGAGAGCGCTCTGTGTACGTCTCTACCGCGGGGTCCAGATATAAAACGCGCCATATAACACGATATACTCGATCCAATACTGCGGCGCAACCAACGCGAGTCAGCCAGTCAGGTTTTTCCATTTTGTTTGACTTGTTACTTCGGGCGTCGGCCTAAATTCGATGCTTTCAGTCGCACGAGACCTCCTTCAACCTCATCCGCGTAAACCTAAGCGAATGAAAGAAAAAAAGAAAAGACGAGAAGAAGAAGAAAAAAACGAATAAGAGAAATAAATGCGAGAACGAAGAGTCTTCATCGATTGAGAGACGAATCTGCTCCCCGCGAAAAGGTGAAATAAAAAAAAAAAAGAAAAAAGGGGAAAAAAGCGCAGAAAACCGGGCACGCCCGAATCCGATGAAAACGTTCCGAATGATCGGGAATTCCTCAACGCGACAATCTACTACCGTCTCTCTGATCAGGGAATGGCGAGGGCAACGAGAGCGGTACTATCGCGGGAATGGCCGGGAGGAGCACAGGATTGGCGGCAGTGTGCGCGTGAGTCGTTCATTACGATTCCGTCGATTCTCCGATTCGCTGCGTCGCGCGTTTACGACCCGACTGAGAGGAGTTGTCAATCGGATTGAAAGGTTCGCCCTGGTTGCAAATTGTGATCTTTCCCGAGAAAAAACCTCGTTGATCTCCACGTTGACAGCGCGCGAAAAAGAGGGAGCGTGAGCGCGCGCGCGCGCGCGCCCTCGCTCACGTGACAGGGAATGTGTAAACGTATTCGGCACCTTTGCGATTCATATCATCGCGATAAGGGCGTCTCATGAACTCTCCGGTGTGACGAAATGCAAAAGTGAAGCTTGAATTTATTCAATTTTACACACACACACACACACACACACAAAGAAATATTAATTGAAACGATCACCTTTGAAAAGGAAATTTTTATGAGACAAAAATCGCGCGAGATGTGAACAAAAAAATGTTATTTCTCAAACAATATTTTGTGGGTAGATGTGCCTGTGTACACATAGATCACAGACACTTCTTGGAATAATCAACTGCATTTTGCGAGAGCAATAATTTTTTAAACAGTTATGGATGTCTGAAAATTTTTATATTGCATTTTTACGGCACGTAACGGCAGCTTCTAGAAATTCAGACTGGCAATGTTCGGAAATTTCACGTGCGTGAAGAGCCTTGGCCCGTGAAATTGAACCGTGTGATTTCGTTCCGAGCGATGGACAGCCACGGATTTGCGAAAAAGCATTGCACCGGAAGTAGCGCTCTGGAATCTTATATACGAAGGATCGCCGTGCCGTTTTATCATCGTTCTCGCAAGTGATCGACATTTTCCTATCGTCGATTGCGGATCATGTAATATTCGATGCAATTATAAATTATAATCGAAGGTTATAAAATTTGCGATACTATAAAAAAAAAAAAAAACTAATGTTCGTCTGAATTAATTGAGTAATTTTAATTTATAATTTTTAACTGAGTAGTTTTACCTTGTACACAGAACGTATTTGTCCGATTTGCATAGAACAAACGCGAGATTATACGATGGAGTGATATGACTAGATTTTTCGTATTTTTTCTAACACTGTGTTACGTACGTGCAAAAATTCACGCTTGTCCGGTCGATGCGGCGCATCTGTCCCGATGACTGTCGTTCGAGTAATTCGAGTGAACAAAATTACGAGAGCTCATGAATATATCGCCGCCAACCATCGCCGACGATGCGCGACATTTCGCTCCTGCGCATTTCGAAATAATATTGCGTGAATATTTTAGCGGGTTATCATACGTTGGTGATTTTAGTTTATAATCCTTATGCTCTTTCCGCTATCTGAATAATTTTCGCGCAATTACACTCTTATGAATTAGACACAAAATTCAAAATAATAGAACGACGAGCGGAAAATTTTAGCGATTCGATAAAATCTCAATTATTTATTTTATTATGTAAGCAAATATATCTAAAGCGTACATCGCTTTGAATAAGTAAAAACGCAGTCAATTATTCTCTCTTTAATAGCGCGATAATCAATTTAAGTAACAATAACGACTGATATTATTTTTAGTCAATGTGTTTATGTAATTATTACTCATAATAAAATCATAAGGGATATATGTGTATCGCGATAGTGGAATTATTATCGAAACTCCGTTGTAACGTTTAAAGCTGTAATTACGGATTAGTGCAATAGTGTCGCGCTCATCGATTACACATTGCTTGAAATCCGCTAATGCGGAAACCGGAAGCAGTATTGACAAGTGCAGATTAAACCCTTTGACCATTTGCAGATTTGGCGAAATACAGATTGTGTCACGTCGCGCGCTACAAAGGAGCGTCGCGCAATTCGTTCATTGATTAATGCAACAAAATATTTTCAGCTTCGCAATTGTGCTAAATTCCGATCAATACACGAAATATTATTTTTAACGCGTTACATCGGAAACCCAAGAGTATAATTGTTTTTGTGTCAAATATATATATATATATATATATATATATATATATATTGAGATGATTATTTTTTTAAAAATTGAATTATATTTTATAGCAGAACGTATATGAATAAAAATAAAAAATAAATATTGTACAAAATATTATATTGCACAAATACCATTATTTCACGCGATGCGAGTTGAAAATATTTCACTAGCGTTTTAGAAAAAAAATATAGAAGACGTTTAATATGAGAGAGGAAGACCGCTGAATAGTTTAGGCGCGTGCTTGAGTGAAAGATACTTTCCTTAACGTTGCATCTATATTGTATATCTGTGCGGCATTTTCTCGCACACAGTATCGGATTTTCTTCCAATATTCAGCGCGCACGGGCCAGCTTAATTTGTCGAAAGACTTTGACCGGCCTCGATGCCTTTAGCACGCGAATCGTTCATGAATTAAAGACAGCGCCCCGGCTCCGAGGGAGGATCACGTTGCAAAATTCACCGGAGCGCGATTGGATTTGCATTCAAATACCTAGCCCCGTTACACGCCGAAAAGGACCGGGACCCTTTGCCAAGCCCTTTTCTCTCAGCCATTTTCCCCCTCCCCATCGTTCGTCGAACTTTAACACAAAGAACATTCGGCGATAGTATTATACGAGAGATGTCCCACTCCTTCGCTACCCTTTTATCCCTTACCTTCTCTCATCCCTTTCGCATCTTTCATCTTCGCCTTTCTCTCTGCACCTTGGAATTATCTATTTCGGGCCTGTATCTTTCAAAAAGGATCTTTGCTTTTCACGCGCTTTTGTGCAACGATGCTAACTAAGCGATTTCAAGATTGTTCTTGAACACCGGCGATGTGAGAAGGGAAATGTCGATTAACTTTCAGATACTCTGGAATATTTCAATTTTCAAATTCTCTAGAGAAAGCTTTTAACTCCAGAGCGAGGTGTCTTTATATAACACATATATATGTGTGTATGTTATATAATTGTATTGACAAGATGTACAATGCGAGCAATCTCTCACAAAACGTTATTGTGCATTTAAAAGCAAAACGACATACATGTAACAAGTAATATCGCAGATATTTAAAGACAATAAAGACCCACAATAGACAGAGAGAGTGAGAGAGTTGTATTTATAACACCGCATTCCGTTCAATTGTCCCATTTTACACGCAGCTGACGCGTTTATTCAAGGCATCCTTTCGAGAACAAAAGCGGGTGATCTTTCCTCTAAGTGAAACGCGGAGACTAAATTACGGTTACACCTGCTCGGAGAACTCACATGTCAAACTCCGTACGTAGTTTGCTGAACTCGCACTGTCTGACAAAACTTGGCGTTGAGTTTCACTCGACGTGTAAGATGACAACTTTATAAAATTTTCGAGCTCGCGCACACACACATTGCGCTCTTCGTGTACGTGTAACGCGCGATGAAATATTCTCCAAAATACTCGCAGAACTGAGACTTTTGCGCATAAAAAATAAAAAAAATAAAAAAAAAACAACCGTCCAATTATTAACGTTACTCTTTTTTTTCTTTTTTTTAACACAAAATGATTCACTTGGTTTTGGTCAACGGCGAATATTCGAAGCTGTGTCCGTCAAATCCTCTCTCGAATCTCTACATGTTTTACAGAAAAATGTAAATCTGCGAGCTTTATCTCCGCGGTCTCAGTCAATCGCTTAAACCGATTAAGATACGAGAGAGATAAAGATAACAGTCCGTCTCTCATCTAGCGTCTCGTGTAATCTGTCTTTGTGTCATCTATCAATGATAATATCTCGAAATTGATAACGCACTATAGATGAACCGAAGCGATATCTTAACATCCTCTCTCGCTAAAAATGTGCAGATAAAATTAGATTCATGCGCGCGTATCTCTTTTTTATATTTAAACATAAATCAATGCAGAGACACATTTTTACAACAAACTCGAACACTCCGAGCATACGCATATGAATTTGTCTTCCCTTGCCTCTTTTCGGCTTTTTAAAGCCGATAGTCTACTTTTCTATTGTATACGTACGTGCGTGGTAATGCGGTACTTGCGTAAACTTTAATTAGAAGAAGCTTGCGCGCGATTTAATCAAAATACGACGATGTCATTGGTTGACAAACCTGCTGTGACCAACCGAATGTATGATTATCAACACTTGGCAAACTTCGCGGAAAAAAAAAAAATGCGCGGATCATAAATCGGCCAAATTTCGCAAACCTCGCACTTTTAACGACGCGCGCACGTAGTACGTACGCCGCGAGAATGGCACGCGATAAAGATCGTAACTGCATTTTTTGATTACAGGGCAATAGCCGTCTGCCAACGATCCGGTTCATATGAGACCGCATAAATTCCCGAGGAATTTTGTGGACCGATATGTTTAGCTTTGTTGCTATTTGCTCTTAACGCAGTAACTTTTTATTCCTTTTACTCGCCGTCACACGCTGTCCGGTAAATTGTTTACACCATTATTTTTTATTCGAATTTTGAGATAATTAATGGTATAGAGAACACAACCCGGAATCAGTATTTAGACAGGCGCGTATTGAACATTCGCGTTTCACCTCAAATAATATTGTATAAATATGTATATTTATTTTTGCGATGTTTGTTTTCTTTAATTTTATAATTTCATCAACTATTTACGCTGGATAAATCGCGATGGAACGGTGCTCTCCGATTTTTTGTTTTTACGTGTTAATCGTTTTCTGTTAATTCTTAATCAAACTCAATGACAATGATCGAACAGAAGCTACTTGTACACATTCTGTTTTGTCGACACGCGCGTAATCTATTGTATATCTCAGGGGTAAAATGCAACGCGTACAACAAGAAAATCATGCGCGGCGCTTTATTAATTTCCCTTAATTACACCATAATTGCCGAGTAATTATTTACACGGCGTTAGTTTTACCTCGGCTAAACCGCGAAAATAATTGCGGCTCTCATAATAACGTTGAAATAATAATCATAACTGAAAGTGCGAAGAGAGCAAAGTTTATGAATGGCTCATCTGAAATCGCGTTATCTCTCCTCTCTGCAGCTCGAGGTAATAATATTCATGGCCTTGAGCATAAGAGAATAGCATAAGATAATTAACTATGTAATGAAGTAATGAAATTATACTGCCGAGCTGCGCCGAAGAAATTTCTTCGGATCGCGTATATTTTATTTTATACAAACGATCGGCGCAAAGAACCGACGTGTCGAAAACTACGTTTGCCTTTTTGATGTCCAGATATTTGTGCTACGAGGCATTCAGGTTCGCGGCCATTTGATCGATTCGATCGCATTGGAGCGCGAAGCCAATAGTCAATCGCTTGCCAAAGTTCGCTCGAATTTCCTGTAATTACGTGATATTACTTTGACGATAGAAGCGAGATAAATATTTGAACGGGAGGGGAGACTGAGCGTGGGAAGTGACGATGGGCGCCTCTGATCAAACGTAGTGAACGCAAAAACTTGAGGCACCCGATGGCTTTTTGATGCACTGAGGCATTTCGCTAAAAAACATCCGATTCTATTTAAAGAAAATACTCGAGAACGAGTTTCTGACAAAACAGAGAGCCACAGCTCTCCGGCCGTGCCTTTAGTTTTTTCAAAATTAAAGGAGAAATAAACATTTTTGTGTTCTCTCTCTCTCTCTCTTTAGATTTGGATTTTGTTTTGTTTTTTTTTTTTTTTTGGTTTTTGAATTAAACAATTCTTTCCGCGCCGAGAGAGAAAGCTCGCCATAAAGATATAATCTACTGGTATTTGGCTAGACTGTTTTCATTCTCTGCAGGAATATTGAGTCAAGAGTGATTGATTTTATTTTTATTTTACTATAAACCACTATGTACAAAAAAAATTTTTATTGTATAGAGTATAAAGCGTGGGACGTATGTGCGCGAAACAATTTTTGTAGTTTTTCCGACCGCTGGGGATTATTTGACGCGTAAAAAATATACAATAACGATCTCGGATTTGTTTTTTTTTCTTTCGGTCGTGCACGTCAAGTTTTCTTTTGTTTGCAAAACAACGTTCAAATAAATGTCTCTGAATAAATAAAGACCAAAACACATTCACGTGAGCGGTGAAGAGGTATCTTTTTGTCATATGCTCACCAAGAATTCTTTGTGCTTATCTCAGCATTGCAAATTAAAAGCGTTTTCGCAAACTTTCCAGAAAGCATTTGATAATATCTCACGCTTAGTAGTAAAATGTTTAAGACACGATAGCTATACGTTGTTTAAAAAATTCTTTTTGAAATACAGTAGACACTTATTACTTAAAGTGCCTTCGAGGAACTTTGCCGTGTGACTCTTTTTTTTTTTTTGCATCTTGAGACATAATCTCGCATCTCTTTGCAGTTTCCAGTGAATTAACGTAGCACAAAAATAGACCTGCAACCGAGAATGCATATCCGTGATGCAAAAATATAAAGAGCAACACACCGACTGTGCGCACTTACGTAAATTAACTCGTATATAAACAGTTTGTTATAAATATAGGTATATATATATAACTTGCTCAAAGAGTATTTTTCTTTAAACACCGAAATTTAATGTGCAATTACTTATATATTATCAATTTATATATATTTATATTATTAATTTATGTAAACATATTTTTGTTTCATACCGCATACATTAAATCGTTGTTTTTTTTTTTAACTTCCAGTTTGTTGATTCGTTATAACGGGGTTGTGCGCACACGGCTGCCGGTTTATATTCTGGCACCATCTATGCGCTCTGCGGATTTTGTTCGATAGCGCTTTCAGAGAGAGCGAGCGAGAGAGAGAAAAAAAAGAGAGAGAGAGAGAGAGAGAGAGAGAGAGAGAGAGAACCCAGCCTTATCCTGACTCTCAAAAAACATTTCGCACTTCCTGCCCGGGAGCGGCCACGAATATCTCACGAACTTTGGGTCCCACAGGGGTGCCCGTACGAAAAGCGCGTTGCATCGACCCCCCCGGACTGCCGCTCCATACCCCCGTATCGCCACCCCCTATAATTTCGTTACGGCACGCTCCGCGTTTCGTATTCCGCTTTCATTTCACGCGGCAGGAAGCGACGTATACGCTACGCGGCGCAACTTCGCTTCGACGCTTCCGACGAGAGGAGATAAAATTCGCCACACTCGATTCCCAGGATCTCCCTGTGCAACTTACAAATTCACGATGTAAGCACGGAAATCCGCACGTGAGTTCCAATATCGCTACCTATTTACGTAAGCACGTTAACCTGTGGAATATCGATGACGTAAATTTGTCTCGCATATTGGCGCTTTCTGCGAGATAATACGCACAAACAAACGATTTTTTTGTCTATTTAAAAAATTAACATACTTCGCAATTTGTAACATCGAGACAAAATGTTTCTCACAAATTTCTGTATCCGCGTGTGTGATGTTTATTTAAAAAAATAACGTCACAAATTATATCTAAACACACAATATAGATACGTCCTCTTGTTAGGATATTATGCAAATTATAAATAAAATCTCTCTGTAATTTTCGGTAAACATAAAGTTTTACTAATTAGATTCCAGACACATTTATTATGCATAAGCGGGTTCGATATATCATCTAACGATGCTTACCTTCATAACCCGCTCTTTAACTGGGTCTCGTCTCTAAGATGACAGAGATTCGTGGAATTCGCAACGTCGAGATGCTTCTGAAGATGCAATCTGTACCTGAAGCATGCCTCTTCACAGAGAAGGAGAGGGAGAGAGGAAAGAGAGAGAGAGAGAGAGAGATACGCGTATATATATGTATGTATATATAAACCGTCTACCGCAGCGCATTTCTCTTTGGCTCCGCGCGTTAATAATACTAGATACTAATTTAAATTCCTTTGATCATTAGCCGCCTTTGCTGACTTTGATTAAGGCAATATTCAGAAACAATGTGCAAGAGAAAATTAATTTCTTAATTAACGTTTGCCGATGTGTTTTCTATTCTTTGTTGTTTATTATTTGCCTAACGACGCGAAAAAATCGCTGTAACAAGTACGCTTTGCGTACATTTTCAACCATTTTCGTACTTACATGAACCGTGGATGAACACGAAACATTTGCATTCAAATCAGCTCGTAGTTTAACCCAGACCCGGGGGGCTTCGACCGGCATTGTATCTCTCGTGATAAGCGGGAACAGCTGAATGCTAATAATGTTTACAAGGTCGTGACCTTAAGTGGAAATCTCATCTTTCTAGGATTCGCTCCTTCCGGGCAAACTACCCCCTGGCTTGGGTATCAGTTAAAGGGGAGTGATTATAGACGCGCGCTGCTGAACATGGTTCGGGGGTCATTAGGCTTGCCCCCTAATTAGCGAGGTAAGCTACGGATATTGGATTTGCACGCCGTTGCACGGTGCGACGAGTAGTCGAAGATGCAACGCGGCGAGGAGACGACGAGCGGGAAGATTTCGCCTAATTCGCACGTGCCCAGCTCGCAGGTGCGAACGTTCGAATTGTTTTCCGATACAGAGCGACCTTATATAGTAGCGACGTTGCTTCTCTCGCTCTGTCTCTCTCTCTCTCTCTCTCTCGTTTATCCTCGCGCTTTACCAAACGCACACATATCATTCGTCCGTACATATCCGTGTATTTCCGCTCGCCTTCGCGCATCGATTTTCGAGGAAGACTTTATGTTGCGCTCGAGACGAGCAACAGCTTTCTCCGTTTTGCTACATCAGCGGATTCAAGAATTGATTTTGTAAATTAATGTGATTGCAATTACGTACGAACTCTCTTTCTCTGTCTTCTACAAATAGCGTTATTAATATTGTAAATATTGACAGATGTAGGTATCAAGTTCTCGAATGAGAAAATTGTCTGACTTGTTTGAAATCTCTACTACTTATTTCACAAACTTCGTTTTGGTATCAAGTTTATTTTCAAGAAACGCGCGTTAGGTTACATCGACGGGCAATTATTAATGTGGAGGCAATATTGAGATCACGATTACCTCGTCTCCGAGAGATGCGCACAGCCGTTACTATCAACTCGGTGTAGCTAACCGACTCTGGTGTAGCTCGACCCGGCGAAGGGGGTAGCTATTTAGGGGCTTAACACCTCAGGGAATGGTCGACGGGTGACGGTGGCGGCAGAGCCCGGCCGGCAGGGGTATAGCTGGTACCAGGCTTGTGCAACCACTGTGTCACCTTTATCACCTTTATCACCTGCTGCAAATTGCCACCATTTGGATGCTAAACCTCGGGGTCTCACCTCACTGACGACTATTTGCAGGGACAGCGCGCATGAGTGAGAATACGGGTGAAACGGGAAAGAGACCAATCCCCGATAGAGCGAGATAGCGAAAAACAAGAGAATAAAACAAGAAGAGAGGGAGAGAGAAAGAGAAAGAGAGAGAGAGAGAGAGAGTTGCGGGAGAAGAGCGGGGAGGAGAGAAACGAGATGGAAAGAGTATTCCGAACGCGCGTACGTGTATGCGCCTCGGAAACGTTTTAATCGGATTATCCGATGGTTTTAGAGTCGTCCCGTATCGCTGGAGCCGCTTTCGATTCGACAAGATCGAATTTCACCTCGAAAGTGCAGCATCGCTAGCTCTTGCGATATTTTATTTTGCCGTCACTGTTCTTTTCGTCCGCGCGGCACACAGTAATTTTTTCAAGCAAATGACGCTGTACAGAAAAAAAAAACAAACAAACAAACGTCTCTGCGAAACGCGCTAAGCGGAAGCAACATTTGTGCGACGACAAGAAAATATTGGCGAGAAGCGTGACGAATTTTTATCGCTTCTTGCCGCGCGCGCTTCCTACGTGCCTATATGAACTTTTCTGACTAAGTAAGTGCATGCGGGAGCGAAGAAGAAAGTAGGTTACTCCGCGGCGCGAGTCTTCTTCCCGGAAAACTCTCGCCTATGCCGACCGCGCGCGCGCGCGAATAAAGAAGCCTCTCTCTCTCCGCCAAACTTTGCGCGGTTTTCTGAAAATGACTGTTATATGACGTATTTGGAATCTCTTTTGCGCCTTCGCGACTTCCTTGTTCAACGTTTTCCCATCCATTTTGATTTCTCGCCCGCTTTCTCTCGAGAACCGCGCGCGCGCGGTTTGTGATGCACTTTTCTAAAACTGCATCGTCCGCCACTATGGTAACTTCTCTTCTCGTAACTTCCATTTTTTTTTTCTCGTACTTGTTGCTCCCGCGAATTCGTCCTCAAAGCGAACTTAACCGCGCGCGCTCTTCGTCGTCTTTTTTTTTCTTTTATCTCGTTATCAATATCCACTCTCTTGCAACATATGTATACGTATGTAAAAGCTGAAGCACATGCACATCGTAGAACGTGCGCGTGCAACGTGCGATCGTCGACGCAATTCACACTGAGCGACAATGTAACGTACGATAAAGGGTCTTGTGTAATAAGCGTCAAGCGTAAACCCGATTTATCGAAACGCGCGCAAAATGCGTTTCACCGTTAAAATGCTTCGCGGATGCATTACATTCGTGACATCTTTGTGGCGTTAATTATTGTTGCAACGCGTTTGCATTACAGCGTTTTATTAAAAAAAAAAACCCCAAATAAATTGCATAAAAAATGAGTGTAAATATAATTTTTTGCCGCACACTGTGGTGTGGTGAATTAACGATTTACGCGCGTTACAGTGTTTTTTTTTTTATTTCGAGGCAATAACTCGGACGTCTCTACGTCTTTGTTGGGATTTTGATAACCTTTCGAGAATCGCGATATATATATATATATATATAAGCTGGGATGATCCGGGACAAGCCGGGAGGAAGAACGCATTGGGAAAAGGCGCGAGGAAGAATATATCCGACGAAGCTGCGAGAAGAGGATGCGAGAGAAGAATCGGCTGGCAGTCGGAGAACACGACAGTCGGAATTACGGGAACGCAAGACAAAAATACAAAGGCTGATGTGCGATAAATGAAACTTCGAAAGAGGTAACAGATGATATTGAGAGCTATCCGCGAGCCACATATGTGGCACCGTAAGAATGTGCGTTCAAATCGAGAGATCCGGCAAGTATTGTGTCGCGCGTCATATCGAGAAGTCAATTTCGTTTAACTCGCGACTTTGTCTATTTGCGCGAGATTCGCGGAATCTCTTACTTCGGTTTTTCCCCCACGATTTGTTTTGTTTTAAAACACTATCTTTGTACTTGAGTGTGTAAAGGGGTGCGTTCTCGCAAAACTCTAAATTCTAAATTTAAAAGAAAATAGAAAAAAAATCAAGTAGATTTTCAGATCGGAAATATAGTTTCTTCAGACTACATGCCATCATTTTTGAAGAATATATATCGATTCGGGGAGGGGGACACATAAAACTCGCCAATAAACTCACCGATCTTCAAAGTGGACCGGAATCCCGGTTTTTCTTTAGAGACAAGAAAAAAAAACGATATCCCTTTCCGCCCGCGCGTGAGATTTAACCCATCTTGCAAAAAGAAGATCTCGGAGCTTCTGGAGAGTCTTTCACTTCGCACCAGACAGGATAAACGGAAGGAACGTCGAAGTATAGCGGAGGTTGCGACGGGGAAAAGAGGTGAAGGTTGTTCGAGCGGTAGAAGAGAAGGAGGATGAGAAGGAGGAGGAAAGCGGGCTCGTCGGTAAGGAGGATGAGTGGGCCACTTCCTACGACGATAAGTTAGGAAGGAGTCTCGCGGATGTTCGCGCCATTTGCGCGAGCACCGCCCGAGATAATACTGAGCCGATAGACGATACCGGGTGGCGATACCGCTTGCCGGTTGGCTGCCGCTGATGGACATGCCCGTTTTATCTGAACGCGCGATACGCAGCCCTTCTGTGATATCGTGTTCTCCCTCCCTACGATCGCGAGCAATTTCTCCCCCCGATTCTTTTATACGACTGTAAGATACGAGCAAAAAAATACGTTTCCTTCGAATTAGCTCTCACAGCGCGATGATGGAATTCTACCCTCCATCACGTCATATATACGACTACTATATACGATATTACAAACAAGTTAGATTAACTTTTTTCACTCTTTCTCTCTCTCTCTCTCTCTTTTTCTTCTCTTCTTTGCAAATATCTTATAATTATATTGAGATAATAAAGTTTACGCAAACTTTACGAATTTTAGCTAAAGATCCTACAAAAGAATTGATTCGTGAAGTTGTGAATAACTTTTTTTTTTTTTTTTTTACTCGATTTATCTCGCGTTACCGAGAGATATTAAAAGACATTAGGTGCGGGATTTGCACAAGTAATGTGCGTATTGCAATCTATCCGTTGTATACTATATTACAGTTATCCCACAAAATTGAATACCCAATGGAATTCATTCGCGCGGGTTATAGTGCGCTTCGCGTTCCTCAATATCCAACTTTTACAAGAATTAATGTAATCAATGAAGCCGGGCTACGGAAGTAACACGAAACTCATTTCTACAGAATTACTATGCGAAGCGGATAAAAGCGGACGGAAGTTTCTCCGTTTTTTTTTTTCTTTTTTTTTTTTTTTTCACCGCCGCGTTCTACAACCCCGCGGAAGCAAAGAGGTGGACGTTATTTCTCTGGCTTCATTATCCATGCCGTTGACATATTACATCGTTTTCTCTTCTTGCGCGAGTCCAAAGTTCCCGCTCTTTAATAAAACCCGAAGTTATGCCCGACTGTTTTATCTCCTCCAGCAGTCACACGCACACATACATAGAAAGGGAGAGAGAGAGAGAGAGAGAGCTTCAACAAACACCGATCTCGCGGAAAATTCGAGCGATCGCGAACGAAACTCGTGTTATCGCGCAATAACCGCACTCGGTTTATATACACCGGTGGGAATGCGCCATTGGGAAATTTTCCCAGGAAAGTGTTTCGAGAGAAAAAGAGAAGGAGAAGGAGAAAAATTTTCGGGAAATGGCAAAACTGTTTTCACTGTATATTTCTCTGTACAAATATATAAAATCAAAAAAAAAAAAAAAAAAAATTCAATAAAAATCACTGTGCTATTTTGTGTGATACGCTTATTGTTTAACATACTATTTGCGAAGAAACCGCACAATAATGTCTTGATAATTCGATGTGTAACGGGATAACAATGTAACATCAAGTGCAATGAAATCTGATCAAAGCAAATTGGAATTATCAGACACACTCGGATTAACCTCAAAACATGAAAGAATGAATTAATCAAATAATGTTACTTTAGCTTTGCGTCTCTCTCTCTCTTTCTCTCTGTTTTCCCCGGCGATCATATCGATCGTAACGCTCATCGAAAAGTTGCAACAACAATAGAAAGAAAGAAAAAACAAACTTTAAGTGCGCGGAAACAATAGAGTTATTTTTTTTTTATTAGTCAGCGAAAAAAAAACAAACCAGCGATGCGGCAATGGATCCTGATCGTTTCGCGAAATTCTCGTGCATCGATGATCCAGAAGGACGCAACCTTGGCATCCGAATCGACTCTCTCTCCGACCAATTCTCCTCTCTTCCTTTTTTTTTTTGGCTTTTTTCAGTCGAATTAATACGTTCGATGAGAGCTTCCGGGTGCACCAGCAGACAGACCGGCACGATTTCAATTTGCGAACCCGACTCAAACAGGTTCCCGCGGGCGCGACCGCGGTGTATGCACACACCAGTCGATTTGTGTACGCACGCGCGCACACTTGTGCAAATGTTAGTTCGCCTACAGGGATGGCACGCACTCACACGAAATCAAAGACACCTTCCTCGCTCGCTCGTTCATTCAACAAAACCGTCCATCTCTCGACCATATATCTCTCTTTCGTGCTCTCTCTCTCTTTCTCTCTCTCTCTCACTCATTCTCTTCTCATTCCACGCTCTTTTCTCTTGCGCGTGATAACCTTCTCGAGCTCTTCTGCACAAAAGTAGATTTATATTATTTTTCTCTTGCATGTTTTTTTTTTTTTTTTGACCTCACTCTGATTCGTTTATTTTAATTTTCGCATTTCTGTCCGCCGGCCTTTCGACCCTCCTGTTTTCCCGCGAATACGCTCGGCCAGTAACTTGCCGAACGTTACCGGTTTTTTTCTCCCTCGACACGTCGTATATATATTAGCGATACGTTTCCGTTTCCAACCCCCCAAACTCATTTCCAAACGACCATTCTCGACCTTCCCCTTTCTCCCTCCCTCCCCCGACATGCCGTCCCGTATGCACCGACGCGTCAGTGTGCACTTTCTCCTATTGGCGTGTCCATTTGACGCCTCTGGGAAATTTCGAACCGCTATCGTATATGCTTCAGTTTGCTCATCGATTGTCTCTGAATACTACTGTCCCGCGTCGAAACAATAAACGACACAACACGAAAAGATTCACTCGACTATTACATAAACACAATATGACAAATTCAATGTTCGCGCAAAATATTTATTTGCGAGATGTCGTTTTCCCGTTAGTACTCCCGTCGTATTTGTTCTTTTTTTTTTTTTTTTTTCAACAATCGCATTTAACACATATTTTTACAGCATTTAAGAGATTTTTTTGCGATCGCATTTTACGCAACATTATTTATCTTTCTCAACGCGACAGAGAGAGAGAGAGAGAGAGCTATGTCGCTTTTCATAACGGAAAATCAAATCATATCTTCGTACAAAAAATCGGTGCATTTTCGACGAACTTGTCAGATGCGCCATCGAGTGCTCGCGCGAAAACATTCAGACTATTTCAGCAGAAATTACGATGTGTTTTTTTTACACAAGGCAGAGCTATTTGCGTCGGGAGCTCTTCGTCTGCGCACGTCCGACACGCGTCGATTTTACTTCAAAAGTACGATATTGCCACGAGATGAAAAACGAGGTTTGTTTTTGTTTTTTCTTTTTTTTTTTTTTTTGTTTTTATTCCACGCGACGTCCGAATTGTTGTAAGACCTTTTTTCCGCGCCGATTTTTAAACATTGTTGTTTCTAATAGATGCAAGCACCACCGCGCGCGGAAAAATATATCGCCCGTACATCGAACAACGTGTGCGACCGATATCCATTTTTCTCTCGGTGTATTAGTGAAAATTTGTTCCGCCGACACCGCAACGACGTTCCCCTATAACTCGGCCACCTTCCGCTTACAATGCCCCCGTGGCACTTTTTGTCGTTCGTTTTCACTTTGCCGTCGTTGTGCCATTACTACGACCGCGGCACGACCTATTGCACGCGATCATCGTTTTTGTTTCCCTTATTTTTCCTCCAACTTTCCATTACTCATGGCCGTGTCGCGTATTTTTCATCGCAAAATAACACAGTGCGGTCTAACTCATAAATGGCCGTTTGTTCATAACTAAGAAATTCTTTGTCTCGCACGCGGTACGAGAAAAGTGAGATGTAAATTTGCAGATATACGCGTCTAAAATAATATACAATACATTTACGTGTTTATTTGTATGAGAGATAAAACGTGTGCGTTTTCATCTTTTAATCACTTTAGAAATGTTTGCAAATACCTAAGCAAGACCATCGCCACGCGAAAGCGACTGACAAGCCGAGAACAGCGAAATACTCGCTGTACTTTACAGATAATTAACATAATCACCTCGCGGTCATTACGCTTGCTAAACCGGCGCGCGATTGTTATGTCACATGTTATCAGTCCCGCTTCAGCAACATGTGACGCAACGATTGCGCGCGCTACAGTTTATAGTAGAGAGTTCGCGACGTACCAATTTAACGGTTCTTTAAACAATTAGATATTTGTCTACAATTGGCTAATTTTTGTTTAGTTAAGAAATGTACAAAAGTTATACAATTTTTCATAAAGTAATATTGTGTGTGTACTTGTGTGTTGTCGCGAACGTCAATTATCTCTGACAAAACAAATCAATTTGGTCACACCGATATAAATTATTCAAAAATGTAATTCATTGATTATACAGTTGCAAATAATCGGGAGTTTGGTTGCCCTTCGTGTTGGAATAAAAGATAGAAGAGAGAAAGCGCGATGCATGTATATTTTGCGAGTTTCTCTTTGCGCGAAATACGCGAGTGTCATGTGTATTACCATACAGAGGTGTAAAGGAACAACCGAACACACGCAGTGCAAGTGAAATATGTTCGTTTATATTTCATTCGGAGTGCGTGCGCTCGCTTGTTCCATTACACATTCATGCAATAGTGTGCACGTGGACGAAAAATATTCGTGCACCTGATAAAAAAAGAGAGAAAAAGAAAATTGACATTGTTTCCGTTCCTTCTTTCTACTTTTCACATGAATCACGCAAGACAGCTCTCTCTCTTTCTCTCTCTCACACACACACACGCACTTTTTTTTTTTTAAACTATTTGAATTTTAATAAATGCAATTACGTCATTGTTCTAATGTTTTTGGAGCATCTCTTCGTAGTTGCATATATATCTACGTTACAGTAAGGTTTTTTGGTCAACATTTTTCTACGTATCCTCAGACTATATGCTTGTGATAATCCTTTCATCCACACGACGGGGGACACAATCGAGGAAATTTTCCCAAGGAAAGTGTCATCTCGCTCGCAGTCCCCCAAAGTGCGACGCAACTCCATTTCGACCGGTCACATACAAAGGGAGGCGACTCGGATCACGAGACTCTTTTAATGCACGAGGTGTAATCCAAGCTTTCGCGCTTCGCGTGTCACCACTACCAACACTGTCCCTCGCAATATTCTCTACCGGGTCTATCCTCGCCGCGATACCTCCTTACTTTCTGTCGCGCTCACGTCGACTTGAGCGATGCGTGCAGTTTGCGCTCGCGATGAAACTTGTCCTTGGGCTCGCGTCCTTCGCCCCCGACGCCCACTTTGTTCGCCTTCGTTATTTCGCTAGGGAAAACGTTTGGACAGGTGGAAAACGACACGACAATGCGCGTTTGCGAAGCACCGCTACTCTCGCTACTCTTGTAACATATGCCCGCGCTGCTCTCTCGCGATTGTACGTTACGTAAACGGACATTCCTGAAGTGTTTCGCTGTGTACGTTTGCATTGTACGCACGGGCACTTCGATTTATTTTTAGCAGAGATTTTATATCTGCTTTTAAGAAAATCCTCTCGAGAAAGAGTGCATCTCTCCTCTTCGGAGAGTAAATATTAAAAATCTAACGTGTACATACGTTTGTACAAAGTTCAGACACAAATATTTCTTTTATTATTTTTTTCTCCCTTTTTTCTTATATACTTTCTCCGCGTTTCGTTGTATTTTAACGTTATAAGAAAGTAAATATATTTCATTGTGCATTTGTCCGGAGAGAATGTAAGAAATGTGTCACTCTGTTGAATTATTAGAATTGTTTAACACACGTAACACTTATAACGCGTTCGCGAAAATGTTTTCGACGAAATATGACAAGTGTGACTTGATGTCACATTTATCCTTATCGGTTATATCCGGGAGAAGAATTATTTTTTAGACTAACATTTCCCCGAGCGATGTTGCAGTAAAATTGTTTCATAAATATTATTTCGTAATTCCACATCACCGAGTGACGTGCGCTTCTTGCGCTGTAAATCTATGCTCATTATATTGCAGTGAAAATCGATAAACCCTCCCCCCTCCCCTCCGTGCGACTACGACCCCCGACGTGATGTGAAGCGCGTTTCTAGATCATGCACGGAATTTAATCGTGCCACGTGATAATGTCATTCTCACGAAAAGGATGCACAGATGCCACACACACACACACACACACACACGTCAGACATCAGAATACTGCACTATTGTACCATAAATTATTGTGTACGCTTTTAGAAACCGTATCCGTATGCTTTTAGGGTCAGCAATAAAAATTTACAATTCTACTTGCATAAATGACGTTATTTGCAAAAACCAAACGTAGGAAAAGTAAACGCGGTGTAATTTTTATATTATTTTTGTCGCTCAGTTTTTGTTTATGATTATTGACACTTTGAGAAATGAGAACAGTTTTCGTGTTCCATTTTTTTTTTTTTTTTTTTAATCTTTTTACAAAATTTTAACATAAAGCTATTTTTCAACATAAAGATTTCTAAATTATATATTTTTTAAAATTATAAATATAAACTGTGCGTTTCAATGTTATACTAATAATAATAATAATAAGATTCATCTTTTATTCTGTATTTGAAATTGATTGTCCCACGATATTTCTGTAATTAACGCGACGCTTTCTTTCTTGTTTTATATATCACAGGAATTGTTTTCGTCACGCCATTTCTCTAAGAAAAAGAAGATCTCTCGTTGATCGCAAACGGTTCAAACAAAGTGTATGTAAATAATGGCTCGCCATTAACGCATAATTAATCGATATAATTGTTGCGCAATCAGTAGAAACTTAAACTGTATTCCCTTTCGGCTTGTTATATCGATTTACGCTCGTTATTTCGAGTCCGGTGTACATAATTCGTGGTCGGTATTAACGGACCGACCCCGAACTATCTCTTGCAACGCCTGCACCACCGTCTCCCCTCTCGTCCACCCGTTGCTTGTCTCTTCGCCCCCCTCTCTCGCCACTCATTCTCCTCCGTTTACTCTCTCGTAATTATATCTCGCTTCTCACGAGAAGCTTGCGACCGAGACTTCGTCGAGGATCCATAAATTTCTCGGAAGAATTCGCGGCATCCTGCAGCAACGAATTCTCGAAATTTTCTCGCCAAAAATATTTCAGAAATTCGTCCTGCACGTCTTCTCCTTCACGTCTCTCCTTTTCCTTTGCGACACCTACTCACTTTTTTTCTTACCTTTGCTTTCATGTTCTTTTCGAAAACCTCGTTGCCAGTCTTTCTCTCTCTCTCTCTCTTTGCTTCGCTCTCTTTTGCACAGAATATATTATATACAAAGTAGAAGAAACTGACGAGAGAGAGAGAGAGAGAGAAAAGTTCGTCTCTGCAAAGAGCAGAACACAATGTCCATAATTTCCGGAATGGACAAGCGTTCGTCCGTTGGCATAATTAAAAGTTTTTCAACTCGCCCTCAGGATGCGTATCGCGCACCTATTAACTTTCAGCGCGCCTTTATAACGTATAAGCTCGCGACTCGAGCCTCGTCTATTACAATCACTTTCTTTCTTTGTTTCTCTTTGTTTTTCTCTCTTTCTCCCTCTCTTTGTTTTATTTTTTATTCTTTTTTAATACATCAAAGTTTTATCAAAACTCGTTTTTGCGCACTGTCGCGAATACAATTCTCCGCTACGCAAGCGTGCTCTCTCGTCGCTAAAATTCAATACTAGTCAGACCATCCATTTCCACTTCGTCGAAAAGGCCGACGCCGATCGGAATTTCACGCCCAACATTTGCGAACTTGCCTGATTCTTGCACCACGGTCTTCAATCATTGCTCTCGCTCCCGTCCTAACAGCATCAGAGCTGAATTGCCTGATGCGCGCGTCTCCCTTTTCCGTCCTCTTTCCTCGCACTCTCGCCCCGCAAAATAAAGTCCGGATAACTCGGAGCATACACCGTCGCTCTCTCTCTCTCTCCCCGGCTCGTTCTTTTTTTTCTATTACGCCACATTTACCCGGGAAAATAATGCCCGTGCACATTTCACCCGCGTTATCTGCTCGCCCTGAGTCTCGCCCCTCCGCCGCCCTTTGCTTTTTGCCGCACAGAAGGGGATGTGACCGTTGCCCCGAAAGCCTGCCAGCCGACGCGTCCTACGCTGACGTCGCTATCTGAATTGAAACGGACTCTTCTCAACGCGACCGCCCCCATTTCGCGTCCCAAAACCCACTTCTGGACCCCTGCTCTCTCGCACGTCCCTCGCTCTTCGTGAGGATATCTCCGCCGTCTGTCATTTATCTCGTCTGGTTCGCGTTCACATGTTGACGAACAGACAGACAGACACACACATACACACACACGCTCGAAAAATATAAAGGACATTTTGAAAAATAGCGTTTTACTTTCAGCAATTTCTTCGACCAATTTGCAGTCAATATTTCTTTCGTAAAAAAAAAAGAAAAGAAAAAAAAAAGAACATAAAGTCTCAGACGCCTATAGTATGTACGTACACGTGCGGATAACGGCGTCTCGTAACGCCCGCTATGCGGCTAAGGGTCGTTCGCCCGACTTTCCTCGGACGAGACAGACAAGATTCCGCGAAATCCTCTTAGGGAAAGATAAAGGGAGGCGGACGGCGAACCGCGAATTTGGATTTTAACGAGCGCCCGAGGTTGCTTAATGCAGATATCGAATAGGTCTTGTTTCGAGAAGTCGGTCGTTAAAAATAAAATATTCAAAGGTGATTTGCGCGCGGTTAGTTGTAGATAGCGCGTTAACGCGCTCCCCAGCGCGCGAGAACAGTTTTACGCTCTGTAATGGTCATTTCTTTGCGAAATTGTTCCGGATTAATTGTCGTCGCGCGTTATTTTATCCGAATGCGATGTGAGAGTTCTATCGTATTTTATTCAATTATTTAAACATGCAATCTCTCACACAGATTAACCGCGACAGGTAATATAAAATATTATTATATCTCACCTCAAATTCTAAGACGCGAACTCTCTCGTAAATTCAACATAGAATTAACTGGTAAGAAGAGGAAAGGCGGGGAGAGAAAAATCTCAGATCGGTTTACACTAACTTTTACTGAATTTTTTTCGCCGAACTTCTGCAATCTCTAATGATAAATGTTCATTTTTCTTCCTATAAAATTTTTTCGATAAGAAAAGATTGATGATAGATTTATGGGAATCTTTGCAAGGGAACACAGTAATCTCAGATTATACTTGTGCTAAAATACGTTATAAAAGACGTAATAAAAAAAAAACAAATAGAGCATATTCCGAGTCGGAAAGTTTTTTGCAGAACCATCGATATAAATCGACCCATCAGATTTGCTTTTATATTTTCCCTGTAGCCCTTTTGTTTTTGTTAAAACGCTCACATTTATCTCACTGGAAATGCGCGGAGCTTCCTGGCACAACAAACGTTATCCTTGTTTGTAGCTTGTCCATGAGACATCATAAACAAACGAGAAAGAGGTTGCTGCCTTGTGTAGCGCGCGTTGCGTCTTCGAATAACAGTTGAGCTTTATCACGTTAGACTCTAAGTCTTCATTTTCTTCCGGCCGTAGATCCATTAGCCTGCACACACGTGAAATTGGCGGAAAAAAAAAAAAAAACATTTCCAACATTGACCGTAATTGCTACCGGGATATAAAAAATGCAGGAGACGAAAAGCCAGTCTTGAGATTCGAAAGAACAATGACGATCTTTCGTTCAATGATCAAGTCGAATGTGTCATTAATCAGGGAAAGGAAGTTGAGCAAGAGTTATTTCTAATAAGACATAATGCTCGGGGTGTCGGGAATTTAAGAGATAAGAACGCGCAAAAGAGAACAGCGAAGACTCCGTGTAGAAGATGCAGTGCCGAGGGAGGGTTGACGAAGGGTCGAGAAAAGTGCAAAATTGGCAACTTGATGGAACTCGATGACGTCAGCGCCGGTTCGTTCCGATATGGAGGTAATGGGGCAAAATAAAATCCTCGGGGAAGGTTGGACGTTGTTAGCCGTGGGGACGCAGAGAAGGGGTCGGATGGGTGCATCAAGCTCCACAATGGCGGTCACCACGAAGACGATAGCCGATATTCATGAATCATCTGATCGCAATACCCACAGGACCGCCTTTATTTAACACCCGCGTTCTCTATCGACGCTCTCTCTCTCTCTCTCTCTCTCTCTCTCTCTCTCTCTCTCTCTCTCTCTTTCTCGCCATCATTCCTTCCCCAATACATTTTTTCAATATATTATTTTTCTACGAGATAAAGTCTAAATGTTTTCTACATTTTAAATGTACATTTTGTGTCAAATATAATTTTGTAATATTTTTTGTGTAACAAAATTAACAGAAAACTTTATTATTTCTTCTTTCTTTCAAAACAAAAAATGTATTTTTGCATCTCAGACGTGTCCTATATTAAAAATATCGCACCTATTGTTGCCTCTTTTCCGCGTTGCCGATTGGTTGGTTAGTTGATCGAGTCGAATCGAATCGGTAAGATCGAGAGAGTAAATAATGAAAAGCGATTTTAAGACAGTTTGTAGTATATGTAGAGAAAATTAAAAACGTAACTAAAGTCACGTGACAGGAAAAAGTAGAAAAACAACACGTGAAAATAACGTGATTGTAATTTATATTATATATAACATTAAATAATACATATTATACATATAATTTATTATATATTTATAATATTATACTTTATATTGTATTATATGTATTATATACATACTACAGTAATGTCACTGACCTCCGCCGCGCGACTTTGGCGGGGTCACTGACCTCGGCCGCGCGGCCTTGGCGGAGTCACTGACCTCGGCCGCGCGGCCTTGGTGGGGGGAAGTCACTGACCTCAGTCGCGCGACCGCGGCGGGGTCAATGACCTCGGTCGCGCGACTTCGGTGGAGTCACTGACCTCGGCCGCGCGACCGCGGCGGTGTTACTGACTTCGGTCACGTGATTACGGTATATATATATATATATATAAAATATAAATATAAATATAAATATATATATATATAAAAATATATAAATATAACGAGACGGTGTGCGCGTAGCGCGCGCCTGTTATGCTAGTAATATATATAAAACTTTACTTTAAAAAATGATTTTTTTTTGTAATTCTAGATTAGTCAAAAAATCCTGCAATAGCGCTCGTTTATTCTTGCGCTTTTAAACTTTCAACTCTCGCGGTCGGATCGCTTAGAAAAAATATATTAACATAAAAAAAGCGTCGAATATTCAGGCATAAAAGAACGGTCTTACGTATGATTGAGGTAAACACAATCCCGACCACAATCTGAGGAAAGCGTATTGTCTGCGGGACTGCTCGTTGAAATTTATGCGCCAAAAATCCGTCCCTCTCCGACGTGGATAACAATAATGCGCGACGACGGCGCTTCAGCCAGTCGAGCAACAATAATCAGCCGAGGGTTATAGCGCAGTCAGAAAGTCGGGGTGGGGAAGAAGCTTGTTGAAAGACGTGGAACAGACGACGAACACGAGAGCGAGCGCGTCGCAAATTGAAACAAACGGGAACTTATATGCATCACAACGCATTCCGCAGTTTTACTGCCGGCTCATTTCATCTCCGGCCAACGACATCGTGCTTTTATTGTCGTTACGACGTTATGGTCTTTCGCCGTTATTGTCAATGTTCCTTGGGACCCCCTATTCCGTACCAAAAGAAACAGAACGACACAAAGTGTCGGGGTCAATAGAATCGCTCGCGAAAAGAGTATGTCTGACCAATTTTGTTTGTTACTACTCGCGACGCAACGTCGTCTCGTTTTTTATCGAAAAAAAATTTACCTCGGAGCTGAATAAATCGATTTAGACTTTAAACATTTATCTGTGAAGTGTTTTTTGTCAATTTGACATTTTTTGCTCAGTGAGAATTTTTTTCAGCATGTCACTGTTTTTATTCTAATTAACTTTATTTTATTTCAATCATCTCAAACGTCACAAAAAAAAATAAAAAATAATTTCGCGTCCATATTTACAACACAGTAATTATATAGTAATTATATAGTAATGTTCCTGTTAAATAGTCAAGTACTCAGAGAAATTATATAGTGATTAAAGAATTAAAATCGCGCAATTTCTATAGAATGTCAATTCTAACCGATTAAAGACATCGCAGAACGTAAAACTATTGTTAAGTGCTGGTCGTGCTACTTATTATTCCAGACGTTATCTTAAGCGTTCTGTAATACCACGAAAATCCGTGAATATCTATGAAACCGTAGCTTTTCTTGTTTCCCGCTGAATGGGAGAAAATCGGATTGAAGGATAAGTCGTAAGTCGGATGACGTAAAGATGAGCCGGAAGGATATTGGTAACAACAAAAGACGCACAGAGACCTTACAATATCAAGGGGTTAAATTATCGATCTCTTTTTAAAATCCCTTCGATTCGTAGAATTATTTCGACAATTTTAACAAAAAGACATTGTGTGCACGCGCTCCTCCTCGCAACTTCGAACGGGAAACTTTTCTCACCGACGAATGATTTGGAATTTCAATTGTGTCGGAGATCTAAATTTTCACGTAATTTTCGCGTAATGGTCTTCGACATTTATTGCCCAAAGTTTCAAGTGATCGCCGCCTATTCCCGAAGTGTTCCCGCACACGCAACCAGGTTCCTCCTGTCGCGATTAATCGATTTAAAGTACACGATTGCGCCGTGTACGAAATTCGAGTAACGCCCGATTACATCGATTTAAACCGTGTAAGGAAGAGACAAGAGAGAACCACATTCTACGCCGAAGCAACCGTAAAATTCGTTTAAAGATCCGCGTACTCCATTTTGCGCTGTGTGCGTTCTACATCTTCTGTATCTTGGCAAACCTTCAAGTTACTCAATTAATTTCTTTCTTTTTCAAAAACCAGCCACTTTGTCCCATCTATTCCGCCCCGCCATCTCCTCTCTACTACGGTCGCTTCTGTGAAATTTTCGATCGCGAAGAGAGAAAAAGAGAGACGCGACCCTTTCGAAATGACCGATTCAATTGATATCGGGTTACCGATTTCAGACGGGAAGTCTCTTGCCGCCGGTCGATTCTGGCAAACAAGGGAAGTCAGATTCAGAAGGGATCACATCCACCGGAGTCGTAACTTGACTGAGAGAGTAGATAGGCGGTGGAACGGGGTCGCGCGCGCGCGCGCGCGCCAATGCGGGGGTTACGGCGCGAAGGAGACGGCGAGAAATCGCTGCCGAGGTATGGCGGGAATAAAAGTAACGGGATAGATAGAAAGTACATTTCGAGAAAGAACTACTATCGCAGATGTAAACTTGCTATCGGCGACGGATAGATATAGACAGCCCCGGCGCAGCGTACTTTCCGACGCGAACGAAAGGGATGCGGGAAATGCCGAAGAATGTATGGGAGAGGAGGAGGAGAAGAAGGTGGCTAGGAACGGGAGCAAGTCCTCCTCCCTTCGCGTCGTTCCCCATCATTGTAACGGCAAACTTTTCGGCGGGAAAACTTGGCAGACGTCGCGGCGATACAGTGCGACAATACCTTTTAAAAGTTACATGCATTCCGCCGCGTTGGCTTCTTTCGCGAATGCACACCACGAATTTCGTCGTTCCTCGCACGTATCGTCCCGATGCGATGTGCGAGTTTCACTCGAGCTCGAGCGCGAGAATTATTCATTCGGCAGAAAACAGTGCATCGTCGTGAAAAACACGAGGATCGAAGCGCGTATTTTCTCCACTGATTTCTATTCTTTTTACAGCACGCTATTTCAATATTTTCAAATATTGAAAGAGAGAGAGAGAAAGAGAGAGAAATATTTTATGTGGAATTTTTAATATTCCATTAGATTAATACTTGAAACGTGTCTGTGTATAGTTTCCAACTGCGAGAGAAGAACTCGAAAAATGTAATAGTCAATTATAAAAACGTGTGAACTATCTAATCGACCGCGTCCATGAAATGTTGCGCGCGCGCGCGCGCTCCGCTTCGTTTTGGTACAGATTTTGCTCGCAATTCTCAATTCTCTCGGCGTCTCGTCTCGAGTTATACGCTGCGAAACGTAATAGGTAACGTTGCGAACATCGCCAACGGAAAGGAAAGTAGTTTCGCCATAACAGAAATTAATTCGGTTTCGGACTGTACGTGTATCCTCTATACACACGCGGCAACGGTACGTATATCGTATACTCGTTCCCGCTATATTCGAGTATATCCCGCTGATTTCTAACAAGCATGACTCTTTTGCAAAGAGACGGGGGGCACGTACGACGCGGAGTTTGTCAAAGTAATTCGAGCTTTCTTCGCCGCGCGATTCCAGTCACGTACGACCGAGCTCTCGTCTTTACCTCCTCGGATCCTTATTATCCTATATCCGCAGCCATAATCCCCGTGTCCTTCCGGGATGACCTCGGCCGAGCCGTGAAATCGTAATAACATTCGGATTTATCGCTCGTAATCATCATCTCGATGACGTTCGCGAGCGAGCTTTGCAATCGCAAAAATGTACAAATGCGTGCGAGCAATTTTTTTTTTTTATTTATTTATTTTTTTTTTTTTTTTTTATTAACCGCGTTCTCTTTTTAAACCGCGAAATACAAAAGGTCACGTTTCAACCGGCGGGGATGGTCTTATTAACTTTTATGTCGCGCGACTTTTCAAGCTGGCGCCGCAAATGAAACCATCCGCGTCTTAGTTTGAAATAACGCAAGATGTTTGTGTTTTGCGCGTCTTTCGCGCAACGGAACGATGCAAATCTTTCACATCGCGCCGTCTAATAATAACATTTGCAACGGTGTGTGTTTATTAAGCCTTGTCACATGGATTTCTCACGCTCGCACGTCGACCGCTGGGAATTGCTCTCGAAAAAGCAAAGTAATATCGCGGCTTTTTATATCGCGACACTGACGTGGCGACACACTGACTCGAGGCAAGAAATTCACACGAATTTAGCGCCGCTTCTGTACCGAATAAACAACGAAACATACAACGACCCCGCGGTTGCTTCGCAATAATAATAAGCGCCGACGATGATTTAGGCGCGACGACGTAGTAATATTTTCCCCCTCGTCGTTGCTAGAAGCTAGTAGTTCGCGCGAAATTATTCACGATCTTTGCTAATCAGCTGCCGTGTGTTTTCATTGCCGCGCCTACATATTCGGTCTCGGTGAGTTAAACGCCCGCGCGTTAAAGAGTGATTTACGTATTCAGTCTCTCGCGATTTGAGAATGAAAAAAAAAAAAAAAAAAAAATTGTGCACGCGTTTGATAATGCACGAGTCGAATTCAAGTATTCATGGAAACGCGATCGCGTATCGGACGTCGCGGATAAAATCGACGTTCGTAAATAAATCGTAAGGATTCGCAAAGGGTATTCAAGCTCGTCTGTCAATCCGATTAAAAACCATATTTTCCGTTTTTGATTTCGTCGTTCCCGTTTGCGGCGGCTGCGGCATTATCGATCACACACGCGCTCCCATGTTTCATCCTTCCGCAAGAAGAGAGAAAAAACAAAAAAATAAAAAAATAAAAAAACAAAAAACAAAAAAAGAGGTCCGACCGTGAAAATATAAACTTTCGAATGAATCTGAGAGTAAAGTAATTATTTTTTTACCTTTCTCTCTATATATTGCCGTTCGTTTCTTGGATTATGCTTTGAATAAACCATAGCGGAGGTTTGAATATAGACGCTATATCGCCACCGCGCCGTTGGTTCGGGAAGCCTCTCTCGTTCTGGCAAATACGAAAAAAAAAAAAAAAAAAAAAGAAAGAAAGAGGATACGGAAAAAAACAGCAAGGCGGAAAAAAACAGCATTTACGAAGCACTCCCGTATTTTTCAATTTGCTACGTATACACCTTCCCCTCGTCGCGGCTTAACACGTTTTTTTTCCGAAATCCCTTTCATTTTCGAGAGCGAGATTCTCCCGGAGT
Source organism: Pseudomyrmex gracilis (assembly GCF_002006095.1). NCBI lineage: Eukaryota > Metazoa > Arthropoda > Insecta > Hymenoptera > Formicidae > Pseudomyrmex > Pseudomyrmex gracilis. The sequence continues at coordinate 691,673 of NW_018020646.1, forward strand.
GTGTGCTGCACACCGTTCCGGATATGCTGAACGAGAAAAAAGGGGAACGCGCGTGCGAAAATGAAACGTACGGCGATCGCAAATCGTCGAACGCGTATATTTCGCTTCCTAAGTCGATCGTGTCGCGACTCATAAATAATCCATGTTCCGCGTTCGATAGAAAGAAATTATTCTGCTCGTTGATGTTCCGCCGCGCATCTTCGTTTTCGCGAGCAAGACGGAAGAGATGTCCGCAATGAAACAAAAAGAACCGAGAATCATTCGCAATACTTCTCTCTCTCTCTCTCTCTCTCTCGCGTTTTTGCAATAAGAGCACGATGTTCACTTAATCGTGTCAATCTTGAGAAAGACCAGCGTCTCGCTTGATCAGCGTCATCTCGTTTATTTCCTCGTGCTCGAAGCGGCTTTCGCAATTTTTCCAGCGCGCTGTATTGAATTACAAGAATATCGACAGCCGTAAAATTCAAGCAAGTTTTTTGTTTTATCAGTTTTTTGTTACACGTCGAAAACAACCTTGACTTTGTTTTACGTGCGAAACTTTTTAACAATTTTCTTCGAGTTTTCGTCAATTATTTCCGCTTAAATGAGCTCGGAATTTAAATTCGAGAATTAATACGCACACGAGTGTACATTTACTAGACATGTGCGTGCGCATATGTAAGTGCAAACGTTCGAGCAAACACGCGAGTGCACTTGCATCGATGTATCCGCGAGCGTCGTCTTATATAACGTTGCGTCTCTCGCGATACTCATACGAACGTCGCAAATATGCGTGCTCATAGTACGCCATGCGGAAAGACGCCCGCATCGTCGTTGTCGGCGACGACGACGTCGTCGTCGTCGTCGTCGTCGTCGTCGTCGTCGTCACATCATCGTCCGACCTCGACGTCGTCACATCGACGAAGGAGCGATGCGCACTCGCGCCGACATGCACATCGCACACATGTCGCGTCGTCGGCGTCGTAATTAATCAACCCGCCTTGCTCCGCTGTAATTCGCGCGCGGTTTTTGCTCGCGCGAAGACCGGTAGATTCTGCGGAGTAGCAGAGACAGAGAAGGAGAAGGCAAAGGAGAAGAGAGAGAGAGAGAGAGAGAGAGAGAGAGAGAGAGAGAAACTCTATGCCTTCTCTTTCTCGGTCTCGAATTATCCGCGTGTCTCAGTTTATCAGTCACCGTGTGTACGTAATTTCACATGTCGGCGAGCGACGTGTGTATTTGTTTTTTTTTTCCGGATAAAAATCTCTGCGCGCTTGCAGAAATTCTCGTTTTTTGCGTGATCTTATTATATAACACGTTTTATTGTTACGTTTTGGAAAATTTGTCGCGCGGAAAAAAAAACGCGCTAGAAAAGACGCGTCAATTAAATGCGTTCAGCTAATTTGTTAATAAATGAATGCAAACTAAGGAGTGTGTCACGTGATTTGTACGGCTCTCTCACAGAGCTTAGCGTGCCGCTGTCGCTCCGCGGGCTATTCATTTAATGATTAACTCGATGACTGGCAGGTATTCCGCGTCATTATCATCATTTTCATGTGTGTATCAATAATTAATTGAATGCAAATAACACTCGTGTGTGTTCGGTTTGACAATTAATTATCGAGCCGTGTAATCACTAACCTAGACAAAATGTGTCATATAGATATATAAATACATAATGCGCCTATTCATTTAATTACATGTAAAAAGTACGTAAAACATCGCTACGTCATAAGAAACACGCGATATCAAGTTTGATAAGCATTGAATATTTGCTCGTTTTACCGTTCTCTTATCTCTCCGCAAGCTCAAAATTTCCGACTCTCTCTCTCTCTCGGTGTACACGTTATCAAACGGTGCGAATTGTGAAAAGGATTGTAGCGTTCTCTTAGATCTCTTACGCATTTCGTACGTTGTTCACGAAGTGTTTCTAAGCAATATTCCCGTGCGCGACCGCGTCCCCCGTATCCCAGCGGAAGCATTTTCACCTGGATGTGCGCTCGTAATCCGCCAAGTGGAAAAAGACCACCGTAAAATTTCGCGGGAGAAATTCTCTCGCGCGTTCGTCTCGCGACCGGTTGAAAATTCAACTAAAAGTTCGCTCAAATTGCTCCACGTGCTCCGCTCTCCCATCGCGCGTAATATCTCGTTATCATTGATCGTTTCGTTCGCATTTTTTTTCATCTCGCGCGATATGCAATTAAGATCATTTTAACGTCTAAACTTAATCGTGAATTTAACCGCATCGAGCAAACACATTTAATTATGTATAGACGTTTCTGCGATGAGAAGTTACATAATTCAATGTTTACTCGATATAAATTAGAGCGGTTAAATTAGACATTAAGATGGTCTTCTCCGCGCGACTAGGACGTCTATTTACTCGATAAATTAGCGGTTATAAATTAGTCACTATACGATAGAGCCTTAATTTATATCGCGATATAAATCGTGCAAACGAACTAGTCTAGTCACCAGTTTGTTATTAATCGTGTATCTGTAACTTTTTCCGATCGCATGTCGTTATTAGGATGATCTAAAAATTTCACAGACCTTCGTTGCATATAAAACTTCAGTCGATTTTATTTATGTGTTACATTCATTTTATTCAATGAACGCTTTGCAATATGGTTGGCGCGATATATAGATACGGATAAAAAAATTAATCTGTCTTTTTCGAGATTCTATTTAAAATAAAAATGAAATGACACATTAATTTGTTATCACCGTTATATATCGGGCAAACTGTGTCAATAATTTCGGACGTGTGTTATTTGTGCTCTCGTAGCCTCGAGTCTTGCGTCAATCATGCTGACGTCTCGACGCGCGTCTCATTACAGGCGACTCAGTTCCGCGTGTGCCGCCGTCACGTGGTGATTAGAAAATCACCACGGGGCTAAAACGGGACTTAGAACGCAAATACTCGAAACCATAACCATCGCCTTAATAGCGAGTTTATAACAAAAGCACCGAATCAAGTGACAGATTATCTGCTAAATTTTTTTTTATAAGCAAATTTTCGTTTGTCATCGTCAGTGTTTGTTTTTGTAGAAAACTGTTCTTCGCGGAAATTTGACTTCTCTTATCGGCGAACTATCTTGCGCATAGTCTGTGTGTGCATGTATGTATGTGAAAACCCCTACACGTTCCGCGAACGATTCCTATTCAAAACTACATACGCTATTTAAAGCGCCTTTTAAGACGACCGGAAGTTAAACATGCAATTGTCACCGGACCGATCGAGCCTCGAGTCGATGGGGGACGATCGTCTCGGACGACGGTCGATTTCGCGCGATAGCCAATACGAGGAGGACTAGATTTCCGGAGACGACGGATATAACGTGCAAGCGTCGTGCTTTCTATCGCTCGAAATCACGCTCGCGCCAGCTTGCTGACGATGATTGGTTCACGAGTTCGACAATACCCGGCAGTTCGTGCGGATTCGAACGGGAATCAAATCGCGCGACTGAGATTTGGCTCCTGTTGTACGTTTCTCACACATCCGCCGTGTTGCTGTAAAACGTGTCTCAATCGCCCGGCAGCGTATATTACAAAGCTCGTTGCAAAAAGAAGAAGAAGAGAGAGAGAGAGAGAGACAGAAAGAGATAAATATAGAGTTATATTGAGAAATATAGTTGAAACATAATAAAAGTAAATTTATACATATTTCTCGCCTTGTTTTGTTTCAAAGTTCATCTAAAGTCTTTTATCGCGCGCGCGTTTCGTGCGTGTTGACAAACTGACGTTTTCATTTTAACAAACTGTACAACTATACTGCAACATATGTATGTTTGTATTTCTTAATTCTACGCAAACGGTATATTTTCCGTCTGCCTACCCATTTCCTAGTGTTTGCAATCGCAATGAAATTTTCCTTCGGCTGTGTGTACGCGCAACGAACATTCATGCCCGCCATTAATCACGATGCATACTGTTATGCATTTTTATCTCAAATATTTGCGATGCCGCGCGCATAACGTCATATGATTAATTAATTACACGGAGTTCAAACAATGGCGAAAGCATCGCGCGCATATCTTGCGCGCCAAGTGTTTGGTCGGTTTCGTTGATATTTCTGTATTTTTGCCGCATATCCAAGCGCCGAAAAGCGCCTCTCTCGCTCTCTCATTCTCTGTCTCTCTCTCTCTCTTTTGCGAGTGTTCACAATTAGCTTTTTCGGTGCAATGGCGCAGCCGCGCGCAAGCCGCAGCACCGCGCACGCAAAAGCCGGATTATATTAATTAATATAAACGCGGTCAAACACACAGCAACACCGCGGTGTGCTGTCTAAACAAAATCCTTTCAGGCGGAAAAATATCATGGTAAAATACACACGGTGCTTTAAGTTACCGAAGTTATCACGCGCAATAATTATTGCGTATAAACTCTGCCGTAAGTATTTTGTGAATACGTTTGAAAAAAACACAAATCATTTTTTCTTTTTTCGTCAGTAAATAGATTCTAAACAAATGGGAAAGCGGAAAGAACGTAAAAATAAACATGAATAACGGTTTGCGCGTGCAGCTCGGAAACCGATGAAAAAGAGAATCATTATTTGGTCGGTATTTCAATTTATCTCGAACAAAAATGATATTACCTTCCCTCCCTGCACCCCGGTGGCGTAATTTCTCGTCGCGCCGATCGCAGCCTCTTTTTCTCTGGCGCCGATACACGTTGAAACGGCAAAAATATCAGCGCTTTTTCTCTCGCAGTTCGTACAACGAGAGAGAAAGACAGAAAGAAAGAGAGAGAGAAAGAGCTCCGTTAGCACGCGTTAACAACCTCAACCTGGCCCTGGCTTTTTGCTGCTCCTCTTCTCTCTTCGTCTCGCATCTCTCCCAGTGTCTCTCCTCCTCTCTCGCCTTTTGCGAAAATGTCCGGTCTCTTTTCTGTTATCTCTTTCTCTCTATTTCTCTTTGTTGCTCCGGCTGCGCTAAAACCGTGTCTGTTCGTCTCTCTCTCTCTCTCCGTTATCCTCCCTCCCGATTTCAGCACATAGATTACGACCATCGGCACGCGCGTATGGCGTGCGCCCATAAAAACCGGCCATGTATAAAACCGTCGTGTTCCCGCGTGCTCGACGAGCGAGCATTTTCGTCGACTCTGCCTTTCAACCCCCTTCCCGTCTACTCCTCACATCCTTCTTTTTCTGCAAGGTCCATCCGCGTCGCCTTGTCACCGCTGCGCCGCGTGGAGAAAAGCACGCCGAAGAACAAGAAACGAGAAAGAGTGACGGATAAGCCGTTACTTACGTTCCCGAAGCCGGGCGCAGAATTTACACGCGCGAAATTCGAGCTTAAAAAGAAAAAAAAAGTTGCTTGACAAGCGAACAATTTTCCCGACATCTCGGAGCATAGTGTATGCAACAACGATCTGTTTTAACGATCTGCTCCGAATATCTTTGAAAATTTTCAATTGATTAAAGTTTTTACTATTATGCTATCAATATATATATATATCCAATAATTTTATGGACTTACCGTTGACGATAGCGACGATACCGAGGACGCATAGCAGTAAAGATCTAACGCACATCTTAGCTCCTTCTCCAGAATCCCTCGTTGAAAGAAAAGCGAAAAGAAACAGGCACGCGTGATCCTTACGTGGTTCTATCGAACATCGTCCACCTCCGTTCGACTTACAATACTTGAGAGATCAATCCCTCGTCAGAGAATCCGACAGTCCGATCAATCAGTCGATAACAGTTTCGGCGAAAGCGACGCTCGTCATCATTGACGAATGACACCGAGAGTATCTTGAGATAGCATCGAGATGGAGAATTCGATTTACTGACGACGACGACGACAACGACGACAACGATGACGACGACGTCTCAATTAGCAAACGTTAGGAATCACGCGGGATTGTCAGAAGACTCAAAAGCGAGTTACGACTGCGAAATACTCGATCGCTAATTAAAGCCGATCGCATTAATCGGTTCCTAACCGCCGCGGCCCGAAAGTGCCTCGATCGAAATCCTATCTCGCCTGCCTCTCGTAATAACCCCGAGGCCCGAGCCTCGAAGCTTCCGAAGGTTTCTGCTTCTCTCCTTCTCGTCCTTCTCGCTCTCAATGCTCCCTCTAACGTCTTTTCACTCTCCCCCGCTTCCTCTTCCTCTTCCTTTGCTTTCTTCTTCTTCTTCTCTGACTGCTGCCGCTGCTGTTCGGTTTCTTTCGTCTAGCCTTGGGACATAATACCCACCACCCCCGCGAATCCTCGATCTACTTGTTTATTTTCGATGACGTCAGCTCCTCCGAAAGCTACCCCGCGATTCTTCGCGGACCAGTCCGAGAGAGAGAGAGAGAGAGAAAGAGAGAAAGAAAGAGAGAGAAAGATCCCCTTAGCGTAACTTGGCGAAGTAACTTGAAGTGTTCGTTAGCACATCTAGACGTTCCTTCTATTCATCGAGATTGTAGTCGAGCCTTTATCTTTTTTATCTTTGATCAAAGCGCTCGATCGATGCACGAGACTTTCTCTCCGTAATTGTCTTCTTTTTTTTTTTTTTTTTTTATACTTTCTTGAATAAAAAGTTACGAGTTTTTTTCGTACGGAGTTCAAAGCTGTATTTCTTTTATGTCTCCCCGCGTGAAGTAACTTTCTGGAGAACCAAGTCAAGTGCGTGCGCCGCTTCGGCGCGCGGTCAATTGCGCAAGTTTTCGGGAAAAAAACACCGCGGCGAAAATATCACAATTTGCTCAGGCTCACGACTTTTCTCTTCGAAAATTTTCTCCCGCACGAAATTTCGGAACTTGGCGCGCGCGCGCGCGCGCTTGTCTCGCGCGATCTAAGTTTGTGGGACGCGAGTCAATGCGGAACAGCCGCCAAACACTTCCGGCCACGGCGAGCTCGCGGCGCTTACTGAGCTTGCGGAAAAGCTCCTCGAGGATCGTCCGCGTCCGCGAGATGAAGAGCACGTTTCTCATCCCCACCCGAACGCGCGATTACGTTGCGCGCCGTGCGCGCTGATTGGCCGGGCATGCGCCCGAAAGCTCGTCGAGTAACGTGCGTACCCCCTTCTGACGGGGAGGGAGGTGGATGGAGAAGGGTGAAGAGGAGCTACGAAAGCGCCCGCGATGCTTTTGGAGTACTGACTGCCGAGTAGTGTTGAAGCGCTGTTGAAACCGTCGGTAGTGGGGCGACAACGCGACAGCTCAGGGGCGAGAGAGAGAAGATGCAGCGCGCGATGTAGAAAGGACACCGGGTACATCGCACGCTTCGCGCCACTACCCGCGCTCGCACACGCGTCGCGCTTGCGGCAAAAGTTATGACCTCAAAGGGGTCGTTAACGAGCACCCGCCAAATTAGTATAACAGCGCCCCCTCCGGCCTATATCCATTGCTCATTTCTCTCTTTTCAGTCCTAGAGAGAGAGAGAGAGAGAGAGAGAGAGAGAGAGAGAGAGAGTACCATGTCGTGTGTCTCTCTTCCTCTTTATCCTAACTACAGTTATTTTTAACCAAATTCAAAACGCAAGTGCAATCCATCATCTGTCTATTGACTGGCTCAAGAGGGAAATCATACGCGCATTGTCTATCAATTCATTATGCCTCGCCCACTATATGATTGATTACTATGATTATGTGTGGAAATTGGTATTGTCAACTGTCGTCTCTCTTCATCAAAAGTTCTGGAAGCGGAAATTCTCCAATTCTCTGAAAGCGGCCATTCCGCGAAGTAATATTGTATAGAAACGTCTTCTTGATTGTTTTTTTTTTTTTTTATGAAAAAGAAATACGATTTAAAAAAATTTTTCGGACAAAAGTTGCATTGGTGCGTAATTCGTTGCGTCTCACGATTATAGCTACGGCATTTACGATCAGTTATATATTCACGGACATTGTTTGTTAGTAATTGCAGTTTATTCAAGATGTGAATCTTCGATTGTCTTAATCTCGATTAAAAAACAATTTAAAGATTAAATCACCGAAAATCATCATCTGAATTTGTTTTTTTTTTTTTTTTTTATCTTTAGAACCGTAAAATAAATGTGTAAACTGCAATTTTTTTACAAAGAATATATACTATATTGTTACTTCCGAAATTACTTGCTATCTCCTATAAGAAGTAGAAGCTTCGATGATGATCGGCGCGAATCGGGAGTCAGCCATCGCTGGATTTCGCGAGGAGACAACTTCGGAAATGCCGACGACATTGCCCGTGCTAGTAGTGCAGTCAATATATAATGCGCGACGTGCTCCTGCATTTCAAATTACCGCACAGTACTACTACTGGCTACGGACGTGCGAGCGTCGTTTCTCGATGCTGCCGATCGTCCCACCAGCAGCAATGGTGTGACACTATGAATTCGAGCAATCTCTCTCTTTCCCCTTCTCTCTCTCTCTCTCTCTCTCTCTCTCTTTCTCTTTCTCTCTCTCTTTGTGCATTTCTCTCCCCATCATGTATTACGTTCGGACGGTTATCGTCTCGGTTTTAGGGGCAACACGTTATTCCAACGCTGCTCCGGATTTACGGCCCTAGGGCCTTTAAACGTAGCTTCTCTCTTTGTAACCTTACGTTGATAAGATAGCCACGTTATGAATATAATGTAAAATATATGTGCTATATAAATGTAGAATAGAGCGCACACACGTCATGAATACATATGGAAACGTTAATATTAGAAACAAAAAAAAAAAAAAAAACTTGCGTTATTTCACATCTACGGTGATATCTTAGACTTTTGGTTAAAGTGGCAATTAATACACAACCGCGTTGTAGCGGTCGAAGTTGGAATGGAATAAGCGCCGCGCCTCTGGAGACATAAATAATTATCCAATAGCACCGGCATAAACATACATACATTGCCGGGACTGCATTGCCGGATTCACGTGCTGAACAATGAACAGCATTATGAATTGAGATGTTAATCTTTCGTACACAAGAGAATGCTTCCCGTATTACGCCCCGATCAGATGCGACAATTGGATTTATATATGCGCAGCAATAAATCATCAATTTGCTGCTAGATCTTTCTGGACGATTTTTTAATTACTAATTGACGCGACAACTTAAGCACAATCTATATGTTTTTAATAATTCAACATTATATCGAACAACGTAACAACATTTTTCACATATTATGTACTCGTGTACAAAATTTATTGAAAAAAAAAAAAAAAATCTATTCCCGAGTTCTGTTCTAAGAATCGTAATTAGTTGCAGTGCATTAGACAGAGCAAAGAACGAAGTTCTGTGTTTAACGAAAAGTCATCTTTTGACCTCCAAAGGAAGAAAATGTTTACAAAGCCACATACGTGGAATCGTATACGGATTGGCGTCTGACAAATGGAAGAATTTCGACTTCAAAGAAAAAGAGAGAAAGAGTATTAACTTCGTGATTCTTTCGGCTCTGGCCTGTCTGCGATACAAAGCGGTGGAGAATAATAGCGAAACAGAAGGATGCTTCTCTCGCGACGTTGTTAACCGCCCGACGTGTGGCGCTCACGGTGAGTAAACGAAGAAAAACACAAGAGAGAAAATTACGAGAATACTCTCTTCGTCAAGTTCGCGAGAACCTTTAACTATTCGTCGCCCTTTTACGGGCGATCCTAATTCGCGTTTCAAAGGGCCGACATTTTTCCGGCCGATGGTTTTAGCAGACTGCGGCGATAATCGAGCGGAACGCTCGACGAAAATGAATTCCGTACAAAAAGATTTTCGCGTCTACCGTCGTCTCACGCTTTGATCGGCGTACCGTCAAAGCGACGTTTCACTGTCTCATTCCGATTCTGTTTTTACTTCACCCGCATATCGATATTCCTCAGTTTTTTTTTCCGGCTTTTTACGTTTCTTCGATCCTTTAGCGCGCTCGCGCACCTTCGGATCTATTTCTCTTCTTTTCGTTCCCCGCGGGACCAATTTTCAGTCTAGCGTGGAATATACCGGAAGATGAAAGAAAGAACCCAGTCATTAACTGTCGTTGCGCCGACAAAAGAAGACGTGCACAGACGTGGAAGCACGGACGCATTTTTTATTTAATTCCGTAAGAAACGTGACGATATCCCAAGAGAAGCGCGAAGTAATAAAAGAGTGTCAATAGCAGGGAATATAAAATCTCGCAGATACATATATATACATATATATACATATATATATATATAACGCGCGATGTAAGTTGCGGCGTCAGGTGCATTCTTTTGCGTTTCTTTCTTTCTCGCGGCTGTGCATTTATACGAACCGTGATGAGTTTTTTGTAATATTCATATCGACAAATTATTATTTTACAATATTTAATGACAAATATACTTTATATCTCTTTCTTTACATGCAATTTCGTGTTATATCTAATTATAAAGATGGTCGTACGGTCGCGTACGTCACCGTGAATTTGTTCGCGTCGATATCTTTGATTACGAGGGCTATGGGCAAATCACGCTTCAGTGATAATTAAACCATCCGGCTGTCTGCTTGATTTGCGTGCGGAGGAGAGAGTGAGAGAGAGAGAGAGAGAGAGGGATGCAGATTCTCTCGTCGTTCACACCTAATACATGTATCCTGTGCGGAAATTCACCGACAATCGCGGTATGTACTCGTACAACTTATCCAGCCACGTTATATACGCCCGCGGACGATTATTATGACAATTTCACCTAGCCGTTATATATCGCATATCCTTCTCATTCTCTCTCTTTCTCTTTCTCCCTCCCCCCGTCCGATCGGGACAATGACTCCGAACGAACGAAAACGTCCCCGACCGGACACTACATTCGGTAAATTTCCCTTCGGGACATGTTTCGTGTGTATCGAAATCCCGTTTAATCGAAATTTCGAATGCACGTTTAATCTATTCCCGATCATCCCCTCCCCCCTTCCTCACTCTCGTTGTATACGCAAAACGCTCTCTTTTCTGTAACAATCATCCCTACTGCCACGTGCAAACGCGTACGTCTCTCTACGCAAAAAAGTGTCTCTCTGTACTCGATATAGATTTGAAAACCTGCGACGGACGGGATTCAAAAAGTCGAAGTACTCGAGGCTAAATTGTCGGGGGTATATTTGCCCGTGACTGGACGGGAGATTTACAAAGCAATTTTTATTTCCAATTTATTGACACAGAACACTTAAACAATACAACGGTGAAAAAAAAAAAAAACTATGTACTAGTTTTTAATAACGTTTATTGCAAACCAATGTGGGAGTATCAGTTTTGCAAGTGTAACTACTGATTGTAACTTCACAAAGTCGATCGAAATATGTTTAATAGAACAACAAATTGGAAAGAGACCAATGGGAGATGATAAAAACGCACGGAGCTTGAGGTTGTGTTTGAAATTCACACAACAACGTGTTATTTTTATATTTAGCTTCTAACGAAGTTTTTAATTTTCAAGTTTGCAATTTGAATTCGATTCTTTGGAGTTGCCAAATGATTTCTCAATTAAAATTTTTTTATAGCTTTATAATTACTTTTTTAATCAAAATAATATTATTCATAACAATGGATATTTTTTATGAATATTTAATAAGAGAAAAACAATGGCGCGTTTGTCTAAGGCTCTTCGCTTCACTTATCACAATTATCGAGCTATCGGGCCAGACAGCAATCGGGAGGGGAATGAATACATTTCAAATCGAGGACTGCAATAACACACGCAGATTGTTGTGAGAATAAATTCCAAGTTGAATTCTCTCGACGCGCGTCGCGTCGATCAGCGTGGTTTTTCGCGACGCTTCACAGCGTGAATTCGAGCAAAAGCAAACGAGCGGGACCAGCGCCCGGCCAATTGTCTCGTCGCCGATCAATTCAAGCCGGTCGATTATATTTTCCAAAAATGCAAACGACTCTATAACGCATCCTCTCTCCCTCCCACCGATCCTCACCCCGTTCTCTCCTTCCTTCTCGCCCGCTCTTTCTCTCTCTCTCTCTCTCTCTCTCTCTCTCTCTCTCTCTCTCTCTTTCTATCTTTCTCTCGTTTTTTTTCTTTCTGTGGCAAGAATTTTTCAATATTCGCTACACTTCCCTCGGGATGTTCCGCGTATCGATATTCCATTTCGTCGGGAATTGAGCGACCGACGTACGGCGTGGTGACAGAGAGCGGTGAAGAGGCGAGAAGAGAGAAAAGAGAGGGAGGGGAGAGGGATGAGGGAGGTGAGCTGCAACGGTGGAAAAAAGGCGAACGCTCGCCACGCCACCCGGCTGAAAGATGTGACGAGGCCGTCGTTTACCTTTATCGTCGCCCTTTACTTTCGTCATCGTCATTATATCGGACTATCGCCCTCCCACACCATGGATACGGCGGCGTGTTTCTTGGGTGCTCCATTTGCTGCCGCGTGAGTTTATCGGATCGAAACGCTCGCGTCGTGTCACATCGACGATCGAGATGGCCCGCGGCGAGAGATGCATAAACCACGATGCGTTTACGAAAGAGTTACGCTGCATATATGTATGCGTGTATAGATAACTCGGATGGAGACATCGTCGCGGCTGATAACTCGAGAAAGAAACCGTTTCGACTTCATTTTCACCTCAAACTTTCATTACATTTTCGCGTTCTGCCAACATGCGCCGAGTGTTTTTTTTTTCTTTTTGTTTTTAATTAAGAAACATTCGATAGAAGAGAGAAAATTACAGGAGACATTAGTTTACAAAACTTTTGTTGACAAAAACGGGGCATCAACAGCATTTACTAATCCAACATAAAACGCCCTCCAATTCGCTTTTCTTTTTACATATAGGATTTGCTCTCCGTACTAGAATTCGATAAGCGAAATTAATACACACGGTGTTTCCGCACGCGGCGTAGCGTTGCCGCACGAATTGATTTCATCTCCAATTTCTGCACATTTCGTCGTGCCTTTTAATTTTTTTTTTTTTTTTTTTCACACGCTGACTCATCCCGCACTGCTGTGTTGCTGCCGCTGTTACCGCCGCCGGTAATCTTTTATCGCCCCATAACACGCTCGCGGCTGCATCATTTGCGCGTTTCTTTTTTCAATTCGTTTATTCTATTTGCGCGCGACAAGGATTTGCTTGCCTGTGCTAATAAATCACCGACGTATCCCTCGGTCCGCCGCCGCCGCCGCCGCCGCCGCCGCCGTTGGAACAAAACAAGCTCGGCCCGCTACTACGCGGCTTGAAATCTATAACGCGCGGTAAAAGTTTCGCGAATGCGCTAGCGCGCAAAATTGTAAGAGATATGCGAAATGTTATATCTCGTCGTGGTTCTTCTTCGCGTACGCGTAACAAGCGCGCGATTATATCTGGGGTATAAAAGTGCCACAAGAAAAAAAGAGAGAGAGAGAGAGAGAGAAAAATAGTGGATAATTACATAAATTAAATTCACACACACGCGCGCGCACGTGTGTTACTCGCGCGAGTTTAATTGTATCAAATATTGAAGCGCTTTTTGCCTCAAATGCGCTTATTTCCCGAAGCTACTTCCGGAACCATCGTCCAGAATACAACAAACTTTTCACTTAGACCGCGCTCGGTCAGCGACACTTGCCAAAGAAGTGGCGCGAGAGCTGCCCCCAACTTACTTCTTAGGCGGTCATCGATTGCTACTCTCGGAGATTCGCGCGTCTTACGTAATCTTTTTCTATCGTCCCGTTTCCCGAATGAAAAGGAAAACGATGATCGCAGGAAGATCTTTCTTCGGACGCGATCTCTCTAGACGCGCGTCGCGAACGCACGACGCTCTTTTCACAGAGTCACAACAATTTCTTAGCCGCGCGCTCCAAGACTCCGTCTTCGCTCGCGGGAAGAACAATCTCTCTCGCAAGAGGAAACAATGATACTCGAGGTTGGTAACCCTACGCAAGAATAAGACCTCGAGGGCTACGAGGAGAGCTGTTCCGGAGTTTTCCCGCCGCTGCGTACGTTTCTCATGACCCGGAGGCGTGCATACGTCAGTTTGCATAGATCTGCATGCGAAATTACACACGCAGCGAGTACGTGATACAGCGCGAATCAAAGCGGGACAGGTGGAGAATTGGAGAAATGTTCGCCGTTTTGCTTGAATATATCGTTTAAACGCGCCCTTTTCCGTTGATTCTGATTGCGAAACACGCCACTGAGAATCCCGGACGCCGGTGGTGTTTGAAAGAGGAAATTTTATAGGAAAACTAAGGAAATTAATATACACTCAGTTGCTTTAGTAGCTTTGGGACACGCGGGTTGTTCTTTGTGACCAAGTTGCGACCACAAACTCAGCACAAACGTGCAAACGAACGTGGCCGTGTAAACGAAGTGGAGAGTGCACACGTGAGCACATCCACCGGCGTCTATAGCCGCAGGCCAGTCGCGCAAACACACACGCCCCGCGACATTCGCAAAAACATCACACGCGCAAAGAGCTCTCTCTCTCTCTCTCTCTTTCTCATTCTCTCCATGAATGGTTTACGGACACACATAAAACGGGGTGTGAGAAGCTCTTGTTCGAATCCTTTCCCGCAGCCAAGAAGTCGTTTCATGAGTTTCTCACGTGATTTTTCAGGTTGCATTTCGAAGTAAATAAATCTTTGTGTTTCCACGGAAAAAGAAACATGTCCGTAATCGACGAGGAATTTCACTTTCTTTGCCACATTTATATCCCGGCTCGGCATTTCAAAGCCCCATTTTTCACTTTTACCGCAAACATAAATATAAAAATCTTGGATTAAGCGCAACGCGATTTTGACAGTTCGTCGTATACGTGAAAAAATTAAACACGTGACTAAAGTAAGGTGACAAGAAAGAGAGGAAAAACACCACGTGACTAAAAATATATATTATATATAATATATATGCTTATTATATATAACATTTAATATATATAATATATATATATATAATACAAATAACATATTACAAAAATATTATACAAATATTATATATAATATATTTATCATATTTTATATCTTATATTATATTATATGTATTATAATATATACTACTAAGTGTGTGTGTGTGTGTGTGTATATATATATATATACTAAGGTCCATAGTCACGCGACCACGGCGAGGTCACTGACCTCGGTCGCGCGGCCTTGGCGGGGTCACTGACCCCGGCCGCGCGACCTTGGCAGGGTCACTGACCTGGACCGTGCGGCCGCGGCGGGGTCACTGACTTTGGTCACGTGTTGTTTTTCCATTCCCCTATTTTTCTTTTATTTTTCGAGTGTAATTTTTATGCGTTATTTCTGACATCTCTTATATGTACATCATGTGTATTATATAGTTTGTAAGACGTGTATACTAGCTATCATTGCGGTGACAGGTTGTGTTCATTGACACATGTTAAAATAAAAATAATAATATGCGCACAGCGTGCGCATAGCGCGCGCCTGTGTTGTGCCAGTCGTTTTAAAACGCAAAAGCAAGCCGTAATCTGCCATTTGGCAACAACTTAAAATGGCATCTCCCTTCCCGTTGAATGCGCGACAACCACTTGGCAATCCGCGCAAATACGTTACACCCGCGCGTCCAGAAGCCGATCAGACTGCCTATCTTCTGTTCTATCTCACAATCCGGCTCCGCTCTCGGTATACCTCCCATGGTATCCTTCTGCCACGACGGTCGTGGGAAACCACATCCTGGCGTGACTCCAAATTGCGTGCAAAACCATCAATGGTAAATGCGAGGCGAGCGTCGGCGAGGTGAACGGAAAAGGGACGCTAGGCGGGGCGTTCCGTTGTAACCTGCCGATCGCGATCGATTGATTCGGAGACCACCGCGCGTTGAAAGGCAATTAATCATTAATGACCCCCGCCGTAAAAGGACGGCTTTTAGCGCGAGAACTTTTGAAGTGCGGAGCGATGTACAGCGAAGTGATTCAGCGATACAGTCAATTCGGCCGATAACACGAAATTCGCAGTTATTTGCGTTATCGGAGAATTCGCGTTTCTTCAAATCGCCGCGACTATACGCGTCTTCGTTTTCAATCTTACTTCAATGATATTTGATATAAAAAAAAAAAAAAACAATGGGACATAAACATTGTGTCACAAAAAAATATTTTGCAAAATCTACTTGTTGCTTTGGAATGAGTTACACGCGAAAGATTTGAAATTTCTGCGAGCAACGCTTCAATCGTCTTTTCCGCAATAATTGTCCGTGCGCCGGTGCTCGGCTGGCAGCCAATTACGCGCGAAGATACTTACAATCAATCCAATAATTGTCGCCAAGTCTGTGGATGGCTTCGAGCTGCAATATTCGCCGACGGCGGCCGATACATCGGCGGCGCCAGACGTAATTAGCTCGACGCCCGGCGCTGCTTCTAGATTTCAATTTCGCCGGGTAACACCGCTGGATTACTGATACACGCCGATATCTTCCAACCACGTCGGATAATAACGTATTACTCGCATTTTCACAAAAATGTGCCGATAAAAGCTCGCTAAAGTTATGTGTAATTACGTTTTCACGCAAAAAGTACAGTGTTTTAATTTATTATATCTAACTCTCTCTCTCTCTCATGTTAAAGATATTAAATAAAAAAGATTTAATATTTGTGCATCGCATTTTTAGTTTTGTTTACGATCCGAGTTTGTGAGAGGAAGATTGATCGAGATTGATTCCGTTCCGGCCTGTCGAGTTCTGAATATGAAATAATTAATGTCACGCAAATAACACGAGCGTCACCGCGTCCTCGACCCGCTCCTTCGTCTGCAATCCCAAAGCGCGCGGTTCTGTCATCTCGTCTCCCTATACCAACCGTCACCTCCTCGCTTCCTCGTGTCGTCCCCTCTACGACCCCTCGTTTCACCTGCGTCACCTTCTGCGCCCGCCCGGTCGCCTCTGCCGCTTCCGGCCGTAACTCAAAATCCCTCAGGTGTGCTAACCGCGTATGCCAGCGGTCACGTTGGAATGTTAGGCCGCGAGCTTCCACTATTATTAAGCCTCGTCCGTGTTCGCAGTCGCCGCACGTGCGCGACATATACACATGAGCTTTCTCTCTCCTTCTCTTTCTCCGCAATGAGAGAAGAGATCGCGGAACACGCTCGTTGCGAACCTGCGGCATAGACGCGTGAAATCGTCTCGGTAGAAATTTCGCCACGGCAACAAATTTGCAGTCGGTCGTAACAAATGAACCAAGAGAGCGTCTTCGGTCTCGAATATTTAAGATATTATCTGATAAAAATTAATTTCGATTGACAGATTCGCGAGAAAAACAATATGCTCAAAGTTTTCGATTAATATACGTTTGGGAAAGAAATAAGAAAAGTTGGAACTTTTACTCAGTGATTTATCCCTTTATGTCAAATCTGACGATGTAACAAATATATATTCCGATACATCGACGGCGACTGTGTGCAATACTGAATAAACTTTTTCGATACTTGGTCGAAAGTCGATCGTTTTGCTCGGCGGCAAAAATTATTAATTCAAAACATCGTCAATATAAACGCGTACATTTTATCCAAACCGGTCGTGAATGTAATAAAGTTTCTCGAGAGAAGCGCGCGCGCGCGCTCGCGCGTTTCTCCCCGAACTTCTCGGTCAAATGTGCCAAATTGAAGCCGAATTATAACTTTTCTGCGATGTGTCAAACCGAACTCGAGCCGATCTTGGATGTAAAGTTCAACGTCGACTTTTATAAGCATAGTTCCACCGCTTTCATAAGATCGTCCTACTTTTAGTTCGGCTTCGGCTACCGCAGCGACCGCCCCGATTGATACCTGACAATCAAGATTCTCGAAAACTATTTACTCGAAATTGCGGCGAATCCAATATAATCACTCTAATGCAAGTAAACATTAAAGAGAATCTAACAATAAAAAAAATATATATATATTTACAAAATCGCATTATGTAATTAACAACACAAAATCTGTGACATTCACAAAATTTACTTTTCCTTAAACTTATTTAAAACCGTGTTTGTCAAGATATTTTATATAATAGGCTTGCTTTTTGTTCTAAAAGTATAACTTTTTTAATATATAACTTTCTAAAATATAGTAGCCGGTCTTCCTTTCAAAAACCAGGGCTGCCCAAATATTTGCCAACGTCACTGGGAAGTATAATCGCGGCTATAATTGCGTTTATAAACTTCTCGACGGCGGGGGCTTTCTGCCGTTTCCACCGTTCCGTATCAAAATACAGCCAGAACTCGTCTATTCTCCGCGGCCGCTATGAATTATCCCGTTTAGCCCGTTCCGTCGTCGTGTTTTCGGACGTAACCGCGTCGTTTCATTACGCGTAATAGAGAAATCTTGCGCGCGAGAGTTTGCCAGGCCCTGAGCAAAAAGCGACGAAAGGGATTCGCTCCGTAACAACCGGCCAACGTTGGGACATATACACAGACACGCCGAAAGCTCGGTCCCGGTTTTTGCCGCGCCAGCCAATTTGTCGGGGCCGATTCCGACAAGTCGCGGCAAGAAAACGTTTGACAAACGTCTGGATATTCCCGCAGCGAGGCCGCCGGGTCTCGCCGCTGGATATCCCGTACCCGGCCAAGTCCGATCCTCGAAAGAGACGAATGGACCTTGCCGAAAGTTCGACACCGCTGCCGCTAACGACGGTCGCATTAATTTTTATTAGCGGTCCCTTTCTGAATTGACGAGCAACTCAAAATGAAATAATGTAACAACCACAATCTATCGTATATTTTTACTTTTATTCACCGAGTGAAAATTGAAGTAATATATTTGTCTTCGCGTTTGTAATAATAACTTAATAAAAAAAATATTTGCTGTAAAATGAATGAAACATGACGTCAATTAGAAAACATCTCTCGTTAAAAAGTTCATGAAATATACATGCGACACAATATATGTTCATTTTTAGCAAAGAATTAACCTAGTTTTTTTTTGCAAGTGCGACTTAAACGGAACGCCAATATTATCAGAAGTGTTATTTGATTAAAACCAAACGATTCTTAATTATCTCACGATTGCTCCGATAATTTTCTCAGCGCAAATCCATCCTCCAATTTTTCACGCACACTTGTTGAAGTGCAGCTTGAAAAAAAGAGTGCGAACTGCTTTTCTTTTCTAGCATCGATTACAGCTTAGCCGGCGGCTACGCATTTAAGGTCGGCGGGAAGGAAAAAAAAAGATAGACGTAAGATAATTTTGAGCGACGGCGTTAACGAGATTTTAATATGCAGGTAGCGGCGAGAAAGACTGTACGGAGAGGAAAGTCAGAAAATACCCGTTTGCCCTTTTCACGTAGTCTATATCCGGAAGCGTCGTTCGCGCAAAAGGGTTGAAACGGCCGTAGAAGAAGAAATGGAAAGCCCGATGGGAAAGAAATCGCGCCCTCCGCACCGGGTCGTTGAAAAGTTTGCGTTTCGTCCCTTTCACGGGACCTCCGCGCGAGCTTTCATTCGTCTTCCTGCGAATCAATTCGTATCACCTCCGACCTCGACCATCTCCGTCGTCGTCGGTGTCCTCTCTCGTCGTTCTCTCTTTTCCCGCCCTCCGCAAATTGCCGTTGGAAACACCCGACGAGCTGCTTGTCGTAAAGTAGCCTCTATGTGCGCGGTTTTGATACTAAAATCCTCCCTCCCCCCTTTCCAACATCGTCCGTTTATTAATAACTACTTCGTCTCACCATCGGCCTGAAGAGAGGGAAGAGGAGTTCCTCTTCTCAAACAGCCTCGTTTTCCCTCAAGCTATTTCGCTCACCGTTGCGACGTTTGCATAAAGAAAACACTTCAGATTCGCTGCGTTGCCGAATAAATTTCGCGCGGCGCTCTCTTTTTTCGCGAAATATGCTCCGCTACCTCGAATTCCGAACGAAAAATAATATTTACGCTGCAACGCGAAATAACATACGCTGACTAGTATTACAATCTCGATACGATCTGTTTCGCCATTCTCTAGCAATTTTCGATAGATGATGTCTGCGTTGCGCGGTCGAAATTCTATATTTAAAAAATTACAAAATATTATGAGACAAAGTTGAAGTAACGTGTTGAAAAACACATCCGTGTAACGACATTTTTTTCGAAGTTTCTGCCTGTAAAAAATAAACAAGTTTCGTATGACGTAAAAGTTTTTGTAAGAAGACTTTGAGTTACTCTCGTAATACTTCACGTGTGTGTGTGTGTGTGTGTCTCAACTTAGCGTAATCGCCTCTTTTAACAATTTCGCGACGTTTTGACAAGCAGCGGCAGTAAGGAAAATTTCATTTCGAACCCGGCCACGTACAACAAAATAGTTCCACGATTGGGCGGACTCGCGAAATAGCACGGGAACGATGAGTTCCATATACCCCCGGTCGGCACGTGTATTCCGCACGCGTATGCTCTTTCCTTCTTTTCTCGCTGTACACGAGGTGCGAAAATGGAAGCTAATCCATTCGCTACAATCGCGATGTGTGTCGTTTGTCGTATAAAATTTTGAACGGAATTACACGTGGAACGTGTTAATAACGTTCGAATGCATTTTCGGAAAAAAATGTATAACATTCAACGTATTTTTTTTTTTTTTTTTTTTTTTTTTTTTCCTATATTTTATGTAGCCAAAAGGTATCTTGTTCGTATGTGACTCACGTATTCTAATTATTTCGTTACACGTCGCGATCTTCGCGTGTTATATTAATATATCCATTATTGAAAATTAAAAACATTCCTATATTAATGTAAAATGTGTAGCAAATAAAATGTGTACGCGCTCCTACGAGAGAAAAATGTTTTTCATTATTGTTCAAACATGATTCACCGATTGTACTATTGTATCACATGATTGTACCGGTGATAAAATGTTTGGATGCTTCTACACAGATTTTGATGACCAGTATATTAGTTCGTTTAATTACATCCAATTTGCACACAGAATTCACGTCGCATCTACGTAGCGCTTCATCGTTATCTACTCAATCGAATTTCAATTCATTAATTTAAGTTAAATTGATCATTTTCCCAATTAATTAACTAGCGTTACTGATATGATGTACTAATTTTTTTTCACCCGTCCGACGGATGTGCGCTGTCGATTCATACATTTAGAACTTAATTAGTCTACTCTCAGGACATATCCTGCGTAATGCAACATCAACGAGCTTGCGCAAATATTAAATGAAGTTCGGTTTTTTCTTATTTATATTATATAAATAATCATTTTATCAAAATTAAAACAACGCGAAAGAAAGACAGGCACACATGTTTTTCAAACATAAACATACTGAAGTGTGATTACAAATGCGTATAATTTAATTAAAAGTAAATCCGTAACATTACTCGCAACATATCACATAAGTATTAATAAATTTCCGAGTTACTACTATATTAAAAATAAATAAGTTCTTGTGAATTAAACCTGAACTAGCACGAATAGATAAATGAAACATTATTTCTCCCATTATTCCGTTTGAAGTACCGCAGCATTTTAGTTTTAAAAGTCGGTTATCACGTCGAACGATTTTGCTGAATTCATCACGCACCAAAGGAAGAAACGGGTTTTTCGATCGAGACGTTTGTTTTTACAGTTGCTCTATTGGTTAAAGTATTTCCGCACGGTCCACGTGCGCGCCATCGATTCCAAAGCCCCTTTTCTTCGAGAGCCTTCAAAGTGCCAGAGCCCCGCGAAGAGCGGCGTATAGATACGCGATAGTTTACGAGTCCGAGCTGCCGCATATCGATCTCCGAGAGTTTGAAGCGAGTCCTCGCGCGCCCCATCACTTCGGCTCGCTCCGCTTTGCGGCACGGCGCGCGGCGCGGCGCCTAAATGCATTCGATCGCCTCCTCTAAAATAAAAATTGCATCCCCGCGAAGAACCATAAAAGGAAAATTCTCGTCGTAAGGAGAGACGGAAGAGGGATGAAAGGGAGGGTGAAGGCAGACAATCGCGGTAAGTAGCGTACGGGTTGACACGCTCGGGAATGTCTTCGCGCGCCAAGGTGGAACTCGCGAGCTTTTCGAGAGATGTGCCCGAAGGTTGAGGCGCGCGACGAACGAGGGGAATGGAAGCGGGAGTGAAGGAGGATGGCTGATGCGAATTGAATCATGGGGGCGTTTTAGCGTCTTCGTGGCCCGCATTCGAAATTTCGGGCGCCCCGAACCACATCCAATACCTCGGAGTCTTCGTCTTGCCGCACACATACACACACACACACACACACACACACACAGACCGATATATGTGCACACGGACGAGAAAGCTTCCCGAGGTCAGAAGATCGGAGAAAAAAATGGGATACGTATTTTGGACTTATAATCCTGTCTGCTTGTGATCTCGCGGGGCGCGCGCATTCGCGATGTATCAAACTGAAAATCTCTCTCCGGAGGCTCACCGAGAAAGCATTAAAATTACAGATTTCGCGGTCGGCCGCGAGGCAACCAGCCACAAAAATAAATACGTACACGCTTTTCGCGTATAATTAATATACAATAGGCGTGAACGCAGTTGAAATTTTCACTCAACGAAATAAACTGTCATTATAATTTTCGCCGCAAACTGTTTAACTGGTGTAAATTATTGAATATTCAATACACACACAGTTATACCGTCGTTACAGCTGAATTTTACGTAAACAACGAGAGTTAAAGCGCGCTCTGAACCGAGCGTATTGATCCTGCAAAAATAAAGAAGCGGATCAGATGTCCGTGCATTCGAATTCCGATCGTGCCTACCAAAACTCGTCGCTTCGTTGGAACGAGAAGAGAAGAGGAACGCTTATCGCGCTCTGTAGTTTACGTCACCCGCCGAACGCGTTATCTAACCACCTCTGGCCAGTGTGTATACGTTCTTTTTCCTATTCACAAGAAAGAGAAAAGGACGACCGATAAAGAGAAGAAAAGGAAAGAGCGATCTCGTCCCTCCCCCCCCCCGCAAAATCGAGAAGGAGAAACGAGAAGAAAGAGACAGAGAAAAGGAAACGGAAAAGGACGAAGAAGGTTCCTCGGGACTGCATCGATTTTTAAACTTGCTCGGCCGAATGCGGAGAGAGGGAAGAGAAGCGGGGAAGGAAGAAGAGATAGCGCAGGGGCGGCTGGAAGGAAAAGGGGAGCGTGGCGGCCCTTTCAGAATTTGTCCGATTGAAAATTTATCCGATGTGCACTGTGTATCAAGCAGTCGCCATTTCTATCGGCGCTTTTGTGCGCGGACCCGTTCTCTCCTTAGGTGCCTCCGTACCCCTTCTTTTCTCCGCGTCTTTGCTCGTCTATTTTTTAAACGCGCGCCTTTTTTCACTTCCCACGCGGATGCGCGCGTGGTTGTCTTTTTTTTCTCACACCGGGACCTTCGCTTCCTTCGATATAATCCGCGGCTCGTCAATAATTCCGACGATCGACGAGCAGAGGGAAGGTTAAAGAAGGAAGTGTTTTATCCACGACGTTGTTATAAGTTATTTCGCATCGTAAAGAATTCAAGATGGACGGGGGCTTCGTCGGTCGAAGTTTTGGAATTTCTCAATAGAGAGATGTTTTCTCTTTAATTTCTTTTCTTTTTGTTTTTTACTTTATTAAATCTTCTTTTATCCCGCCTACACTATGACGTGCTAACGGGAAAAATTACGCATAAATAAATTTAATTTTTAGCAAGTAATTCGATAAAATACTTAGGCAAAATGCAGAGTTCAGAGAAATCATCGAAAATGTCCGCGCAATATTCGTCCGATGTCCAGAAATTATCTTACAAGTGTGTGGCGTCACATCAATTCTATGACAGTTTACTTATTTATTCGCTGCCACACGCGCGCACGAGAGAGATAGAGAGAGAGAGTTTAGAAGAAGAGAATACGGGATTACGATGGGACGTGCAAGCCGCGATAAAGTGTATCGTCAAAATGCGTCGGGTGTTGCTCGCACACAACGGCAACGTGGCAATAATCCCGTGGAAACACTATTGTGGTAACGCGCGGAATCGACTGGCCCGCTTCTGATGTGATTGATATGGTCGGACAACCGTGGCGTATCGTTCCGCGATTACGATCGAAAGTAGCGATGAGCACGAGCCGATCTCGAATCTCGCCTTGTTCGCAAAAGAAATCGAATATTTAAAAAAAAAAACCGTTCACGCGATTGATATGCGCGTGCATTAATTTTGTAACTATATTGAACCAACGCATATTCGAACGTTCAGTTCTCAGAACGTACTTTGCGTGTAAAAGAACATAAAGAAAAAATGTGAGAAACTTGAGAAGAGCAATCAGTCGCGCGCGTTGAGCGCGAACAAACTCGCAAGACGCTTTTAACTCTCGCTCTGCGATTCGCACCGCTTCGGTGTAACACAACATTGCGTTAACATCGTATTTGTGCAATGTCTATGGTGTAACACACATTACGGTGATTGCTCAATTTGAGGAAATGTGCGCCGTGTTTCTTCTAGCTAGATTTCTTTTATTTATTTGCACCCTGATCGATCGTTGCGCAGCGATTTTAGAGTTTGATTCCGTGTTAAATAAACAATAGACGTTATCGAAATTAGCACGATATATGTAAGCACGGTAATAATACGTAACGTCAATCCTCAATTTTTTAGTAACAATTCGAAATGTTTAAATGCAGACAGATGAAAGATAATCGCGAGATTAATATTCGTCGTTCATACGTCTTTATTTTATTGACCAATGGCAATTGTCTGTTCTCACACATGCACTTTCTATGTGTTTAATTACTGTGCGCGTTTCGTTTACAGCAACAAAAACTAAAACGAAGAAGAACGTTAGTGTAGGCGCAATCGAAAAAAAAAAAAAAAATATCAGCGAGCGAGCAACCAGCAGCGCTGATAATGAAGCGGCTGAAAATTCAATTAACGAAAAACACGCCAATTGGTCCCGATCTTTCTTTTTTTTTTTTTTCCAATTTCGAACCACTTTCGACTAACCGGACAAGCTAATTTTTGCGAGATACACGTTGCGCGTAGATTTATCGGAGTGTGAATTTTCGCGATAGAGAATCGAAACAAAATCGTAACGTAATTAGAGATAAAAAAAAAAAAAAAATGTAAATATATTAATTGCAAAATTATGCTCCGGGTCGCGGATTTTACCTCCGATTAATGCGGAAATGGGAGGAATTAATTTACGCTTTCAGGATTTTGTACCTGGCCGCGTAAACGCGGCCCGTTATAATATGTAACACGTTTACACGTCTGTTTCTGAAAGTACACACGCACCAACATGACGACGCGCGTAGACGTACGCGTATCAACGCGTTCTATTTTCGTCCGAGTTTCATATACCCATGAGGACGAAACATACAATTATTAATAAATAAATAAGAGAAATGCGCATTATATATCGCTTGTTACTGTCAATCTGTTTTATCTCATACAACCTAATCTCGCGCAATTATTATATTTGTATAATTTTCACACAAAAATATCCACATTTTTAAAAATGTATCGAATATCCGATATAAATTTGCTTGTGCAAGTGAGGCAAATATTTTCCAAACTTTACGGATAATTTTACCGAGAGTTTTCTTCAACTTTTAATAATGAAAAAATATTTGCGCAAAATTCAAATTACGATCGATTAATTTACTTTATTTATTGCTATTATCTGCGCAGATATTCATCGCACATTTGAATTCAATCAATTTTTATTTGTTTCATCAAAGAAAAATATTGAGTTAAACAACAAATTGAAATGCTGATAGCTAGTTCTTGCAATTAAGTTTTGTGAATAAAATAAAAACTGTTGCGGACGCAACTTAAAATTCATTTTTTGTTTACATGTAAAATGTAACAAAAAAATGTTAGCGAAATTTTTCTTATCTTGGCACGCGAAGCACACGTCAGAATTATTATTTTACATTTCTTTCTCCTCTCTCCTCTCTTCCTATATTATTTCTTCCGTTTTGAGCTGATGTGACTAAGACTACTACTGTGATTGTTCTCGCGCACGCACATTTCTCTTCTTGAACTTGTTGAAAATTTCTGATACAATATATATATACATTGAAAATCCTCGGGAATCGCGCGTGCGGATGGTACGGCTTCTCTTAATCCAATTTAATTTGACTTATTAAACTCACCATCTGGCGGTGTACACGCGCGCACCTCCGGATTATCACTATTAATAATTTTTCGAGTTCGTTTGAACGCGATACATCGATGCACACAAGCGAACGAAAATTAAACGTTCTCGGAGATAAATATATTTCACTATCAGATTACTCTCGCGAATCCATTTCGATTTTTGGTTTTACCCGCGTGTATAAATACCCGCTTATTTTTTTTTTTCAATAAATGTATAAACGTTAATAAAACATTATTAAAATGTAAACGTTATTAAAACATTGAAACAATGTGTAACTGAATTACCACCGCTTCTCGGCATAATGCATCGCGCGACCGCGAATAAAATTTCGATCGAAATAAAACGCGAGAGAGGTAGAAATGGGAAGCTTAAAAAATGAAATAGGGTCGTCTTGAATGGGAATTGAGATATTGCTCTCCGGTGGCGATATTTAGTAAAGTTTAGGAAATCTTGAGAGCAAGTCCGTAAGTTGAGTGTAAATGTTATTAGATAGTTTACGTTTGAGAATCTGTTCGAAAAGCATAGTCGCGGTCCCGTCCGAGTGTGCGCGTTGCTATTACACATATTAGTTTGTACATCGTTAGCAAAGGCTTTCCACTTAGAACCCGCATAAACGTTCTCTTCCGTGATGACGTGAACAACTTGTCTGATTGGCAATTCCCGTGAAATCTCGTGCCAAAATGCGCGCGTGGCGTGTTTGCAAATTAGCAAATTAGCGCGTTTAACGTGCCTGTCAGATCAATTTTCGCAGAAAAAAAGATAAACTTGCTGTTTAAAATAAAGTCATTTGTCAAAAAATAATGGCATACATGTACATACCGAACTGTAAACTAAATATTGAATATCAGATGCTTTGTCTTCTAATTACTATATTTTTTCACATTCTTAATCATTCTCATCGTATTGTATATCGTTTTTATTGCGATATTCATTTCTGCTTTTCACGAGAAAGTTGCTAAGACACGCGAGAAAATAAAATTTTTATTAAAGTTTAATGTAAAGAGAAAGAGTAGCGTGATTAGTATATGTGCGATATATAAAAACTTCATATAGCTTCTGTAATTATTAAATCACACGTGTGCGTTAAGGCCGGCGTAATATGTCGCGTCAAAAACGAGAGGGACTCTCAGTGAGAGGAGCTCTTTGCCCAATGGTCAATTAGTTAATGAACAACGCGTTTTATTAATTAATTCGCCCCGCGGCGCGGCGGCCAAGCTCGGCGAGTGCGGACTTAATAGCCGCTGGCTGTAACTCGAAATATATTGTACTGCTGAATTTAACTACTCGATAATATCGTCCCGGCGGACCCGTGGCAATATCCAGCATTCATATCCGGCCGCACCGAAATCCGAGAGATCGATAATTTCGCGTGTTTCTCGCCGCGACTTCTCGCGAAAATAATAACAACGCGCGGCCTTATTTGCCGCGTGTCGAGGAATCTCGTGTACGGATTTTTATCACGCGCTCGAGAGGGTGCGTTTACGCGCGAAACCTTTATTATCCCCACTTTATGGAATTTTAATGGCGTCCGCTTTGTCGGCGATTACGCCGCCGGTCGTCCTGAATCAGATGCGGAGACCGGCCGCGATGTGTTAAAAATGTTTCTTTTCCCGCAAGAAATACGTGAGACGAGGAGAGAATTGACAGAGAGAGGTTGAAAAATTGTCGAAAACATGACTCGCGATAAGATCAGATGAAATATCCTTCGTCTCCACCCCAAATCGAGCGAGGCTTCACAGTGTGCGCACGTAATAGTAGCGCGATGCGTAATCAGTATTCGACGAGCGCTTACCGCGCGATCCAATTCCATCTTGGAGTTATAAATTTTTTGCGGCGCTCGTAAAGACGCGCGCTTGAGCAGAATCGTCATGATATATCGGGTGTTCCTTACAAAAGGCCGCAACGAGTCGGTCGTTAAGATACTGAAAGCCCGCGGCGCGCTACACAATCCGAGTAGTATATAAAACTTTGGAGGCTCTGAGGATGTAAAATTCGCAAAAGACTCGGATAAAGGATAAAAGTACTGACGCGCGGTATTATTTTCCCCCTCCCTCCCCCGCTCTCTATAATCCCCGTCTATATTTTCAGAACAAAGAGTCGCTAGATCTCTTATTGAATCTGAATAAGATCAACTTTTGAGCAATAACAAATACGTCGCGTGTGAAATGATATTTTAGTTAAATATAAAAAAGTTGCGCGTAAAATTATTTTTAAGGATGGTTAGTGTTTATTTGTACACTTTGTGCAAAATCTAACTTCGGTAGTTATCTACCGGAGATTTTACTGCGATAATACTTTTGTGTCCAACGTGTACGTACTAGAGAAATGAGAACGTCGAATATTCGGGGGAAAAACCGAGTTTGCTATCGTCAGTGGAAAAGCCACTACGTTCTACGGTTTCATCTGATTGTGTGAGCAATAAGAAATGTTCGTGGTCAGCCAAAGTGAAGCCAATGAAGAAACGTCAACAACCGTCTGACAAATTCTATTTGAATTCTATGGGAAAGGGAACTTCGTAGTACGAATATTAAATGAGAAATATGATAATCGGAAAACCGAGTCTGAATTTATCTAATTCGCTGTATAATTAAATGTCTGTAAAACTGTCTGTATAACGTATGTGTAATTGTCAGTAAAACTAGCAAAATATTGATCGAGTGTGACGATTGTGTGTTTATGTTTTTGTCAACAAAAAATATTAATTGCACTAATAGGTACATATTTTCTTGTTTACGATTTATGCTCGTATAGAAATCGAATTGTTTAACACGTAACCTTATTCCGGTCGTGAATAAAAATTGAACAAGTGCCGAGTTTCATACGCGCAAACGCGGTAAAGAAGCAACTGATTTCAGACACATTTTAAATAAACGTGTTCATACGCACACAAAGTGTTACAATTGTTTTTAAAAACAAATAAAAATATACTCTTTTCATCATACTCTCTATCCACATATATGTTAATGTTGCCTATCATTAATTTGTTTACTTTGTGCAACAAAATCAATATTCGCATGAAAAGTAAATTTACTCATCGGTTGATGTTTCTCATTGCTCCAACACACACTTGTTACACTGATTGCAATAATTTTCGCTTACGATCGACTGATCAATTTGTATTCGAGTTCTGTAACGATCTTCTTTCAACGCGAAATATAACTCGTAAACAATCTCGGTTATCGAGAAGCATGGTAGTGCCTCGCGCCAAGTTTACGCGCAACGAAGTCACGTGACTCTATTTTTCAAGTTTGATTTTCATGCGTTATTTTTCACATCTCTCACATACACGTGTATTATATGGTTTGTATTTGTTATTACGGATCGATATTGCTGAACTGCAAATCTTAATCGCGACAATAATTTGGTGTTGCGCGATGAAACGAACAACATCGCGATTTAAAAATCTTCCAGCAAGAAAATCATCACTGAACTGCCACGCACGCGACCGATACTGCGTTCAAAAAACTCCCGATTATACGAAACTTTATCTCTCGAAATAAACAACATGAATCGAAACATGATATCGCCCTTAACGTTACTCGGCACTCCCGACACTCGCAACATTCCTGACGATAATCTTCGAAAAACGCGGAGAGAACTTCGCGTTGATTCTCGTGGCGCCACCGCGACGCTCCGCCAAGCGCGACGAATATATTACTTTCACTAAGAGATAGTCGCGATCGTGCCGTGTTAATTGAGCTCTATTAATAGTCTTGAATGATTACTTATCGATGACATTGACATTTCTGACGTTCGAATGTGCTCCGAGTTTATTTCGAAAAAGAGCAAAACCACGGAACGAATTTCGCGCGACCTTGACACCGTCTCTCGACCAACTATCGACGTCACAGCAAAATAGATCATGTGACTACTTTCGTGATCACTTCACTTGTGTATCTCCAAAATTCGAAAAACGGAATATCGCGATTTATTTTACATGTGATAATCGCAAACAACACTCAACGATTGTTTGTGAAAAAATATCCCGTCGACGCGTAATTTTTTTTTCTTTTTGGTCACAAATAGAGATTCAGTTAATGTATCTGTTTTTTTGAATTTTTTTGGTATTTTGTTAGTTGCAAGAGGTAGTTTAGTTACGTTATTGGCAACTGACTAGCTTGCTTCTTTCTTTCTCTTTCGTTCGTTCGTTCTCTCTCTCTCTCTGTCGAGAAACTCGAAAAACAGCCGCGTCTCGTGTACTCACCGAAGAAGATCGAATTTGCGAAATGGCTGTGTATGAGGGTTGAATTCTTGACGAGGTAATTCGCGAGGGCAGCAGCGCGCGCGCCGCACGGGCGAAGTAATGTCCCGTGGAAAGTAGAAAGGAAAAGCTTGTGAAGGAGGCAAAATTCAAAGTGAATTTTCCAAAGTAGGCGGCACATTACGGCGGTGCCGTCAATTGACTTTGTTAGGAAGAAAAGTCGTCAGAGACGACGTGCGCACACGGACGTCCTCCCGTCTCAGTCAAGTTTGCCGAACAGGCTTTTCGATCCATCCTCCAGCGGATATCCCGTGCTATAAGAGCGAGCGAGGATACACACAAATGACAGAAAATATTTAATTTCGAACGTACAAGCTTGCTTCTCTTTGCGGAACAAGCAAAAAATTCGCGCGAAATTTCGAATAAAGCGGAGTAGGAGATTAATTAAAAAGCAAGGCATTTCGCTACGCGTTTCTTTTTTTTTTTTTTTTTTCGAGCTTCAATTCACGAGAATATTTATTCTTTTGAGTCAGTGCTAATGCGTTTCGAATTAAAATCGTTCCATCAAATTTTCACTAACCGCCGGAATCAATTCTGCGTATTACGCGCGATAAATGTGAGACGGACAAATTTTACGCGAAGTCCGTGGAAATCGAGGAAAATCATATTACATTCCGACTTTTTGGACTACCGCACGTTAAATCCTCGCGTTCGCGCGCGACTGGGTATCGCGCTCCTCTTAATTGCGGGAATTTAATCAACATCGAGAAGTTTCCTTTATTAAAGATCGTCAAACGCGTTTGGATAGAACGGCGGCATACGGCGGCGTCGGGGCTGGAAGAATAAAGCGAAATCGTAAAGTAGAAAGTAGAGAAGAAAAAAGAAGATGCAAGGGGTCGACGAGGGGAGAGACGAGGAAAAGGTGCAAGGAGAGAAGTGGGATCGCGCCGGTTCTCATCTGCGAAAATTACGGAGGAATCTGCTGCGCGGTGGTAAGAAAGTCCGTGCTAATTAAGGCTGTTTCTTCGGAGATTCCCCTTTCGCGGCCAGCCGCTCGGGACCCCAGCTTTTAAATAAATTATACCGAGTTAAAAGCCTCTTCGCACTTCCTCAGATAATCCGCGGGGCCGTTTCGCTCGCGAAAGTTATACTCGCGGGAGAAATCTCGCCGTTGGAAAACGACGAGCCGCGTTCCTTTCCCCGCTTGTACGGCGGGGGAAAACGCCACTGCTCTATATAACGCACCGAGTGATCTAGCGCTGAGCAATATTTTCCGCCGCAATTACGCGTTGTAAAGCAAACACGCGTTGTAAAGCACGAACGCTCATTTCGGGAGGGGGCTTCACTCGTTGCTTCTGTTCCGCGCAAAAATGCAATTAGCCGAACGAGGCCAAATTCAAATTATTTTCCGTGTGGCGACGCATTTCCGCTGATTTTTTTTCTCACTCGAATAAACCAGCAGATTCCGGAAATGGATTTATTGGAATTAGTAGAAAGAGTCGTCAGAATTTTATGTACGTGTGTTATTGTAAATCGCTGAATAAAAGGGGAATTCCTCTTACGCGAAAGCTATGAAAAAGCTATGCGCGGACAGAACGATGAAAATACCTCGGCGTGGGCAACATCAGTTAAGAGCAGTTGTAAACATTCCGACCGGCTTTTCAAGGATTTCGAATTCTTCGTTCTTTGTAAGTAAGGCAAGACCGACGACCGAGTCGTCGTTAACGCCATTGTTCTCACGGTACTCCCGACGCGTTAAGAACGTCCCGACGCCTTCGAGTTAAGTAGATGTTTCTCGCGACGTCGGGTGCATTTTTAAATAATTCGATGCAAAGCAGCCGAGAAAAGGCACGAATTCTCACCTCCCCTCTCCTCACCACCCCCATGATGAGAGCCCCGTGAAGGCAGAGGGATACGGCAGAAAGGCGGGGAGGAAGAGGAGGAGAAAGAACGAATGGAATTTCCGTGGGATTCGCTCCTCCTCGCGGCAGACGTGGCTGGAAAGCGCGAGCGATTCGGAGCGACTTTTACAACTTAATTTTTGCGTATTTGCGAGGTGCGATGACGGCGGGCTGCTGGCTCTTTGCGGAAGAAAAGTAAATTTTCCGACACGTTTGCTCGCGCACATGCGTCGCTTTCGTAAGCGTCAACGTGTTTCCACTGCAAATTTCAGTTGAAATGTTATTTAGAAGTGCTAAATATAATGCACACAGTAATTTTATTCATTACGAACTAAAGCAAAAAAAATTAATTTAGACGATTTATTAGATTTTTATTGAATATTTTTAATGAGAAACGTTTCTGCAAAATATTATTAAAAACTTGTGAATAAACGTTCTAATAAAAATCTTGAAAGAAAAAAATAGTCTCGATTTATCTAAAAAACCTTTCAAGAAAAATCTGAACATTTTCCATCGCGGGAAAATGTTCCATTATTTTATCTCGATTTATGAAAATGCAACATTACTCTTCTTTATTGCAATCTACATTACATTTATATCGATTTAACGTATGTGTGTGTGTGTGTGTGTGTTTTTTTTTCCATAATATGCTACAAGTCTTTTCCATGCTATCTAAATTTAGCTTCTACGAGCTGCCGCTATCAAGTAGTGAAGATAAACGTTAAGTCAAACCGTATTAAACGGAAGAAATGATATGGCGCATTTACTGCTATCAATATCACGAGTTTTACCAAGTGATAAAGAAAGAAACTCACAATTAAATAAATAATAAGATAAAATTAGACATAAGTAGTGTATATATGCATTTAGTAAAATATTTTATAATAGAAGAGAGAGAGAAATGTGAGAGGTTGAGATTGACGATTATTAATGAACACAAAAGAGAGAGAGAGAGAGAGATTGAATATCTAATAAAATGAATATAAGTGAATTACTGATAAATATGCACTTCACTTTATTAATTGTAAATTAAACGCAATTTGTAAACCGTGAGAGCAGATTGCTTGTACAAGTGTTGCTATATATATATATATATATTATATATATATGTATAAGACAGCGCGTTGGTAGCTGACTATCAAGTAGTAAGGATGGATGCCAAGGCAGACGGTATTAACCACTCCACCTATTGATATTGGCACATGCGCGCGGAGAAAATATTGCCAAGTCAAGAATTCGCGAATAAATCTAAATAACCTTCGTATCGGAATACCGCAGTCTTTCGTATCTCTCTATCCCGCGTATTTATTAAAAATACCACTAGGTTGGGATTTTGCTTTCTCACGCTCTCTGACGGATTTATTTTATCACCCCAACGTATTTTACTCTCTTTCCATTATCCAAGAAAAAAAATCCGAAGACTTTCGTATATTTTTTATAAATTTTTACTGTTCACAACGTACACATGCGCGCCAAGTCTGAGAATATAAAACACTGGTTTGATTTATACACAAATCACATTACATAAATCAGTGTAGAAACTAAGAAAGACTATATATATATAACGCAATTTAAGAAATCGTATAAAGATCAGAGCAAGACGATTATAGAAATATCTGTGAGAGAGATTGAATACTTCAATTTACACAAGTACATTTCATAAAATTATATTCACATAATCTCTCCATAATAGCGAAGAATTATATAAATTATCTTCCCGGAGATATTTCATTCTCAATTAGCAGTTGTTGCGAGAATCAATTACATATTTTCAAAAATATATTAGCACAATTCTTACATAATACTCGCTTACTATTTAATAGCAAAATTGGCAAATAAAAGTGCGTAAACGAAGGTACGGATCTGTCGCATTTAAATGGGATCCAATCTTTGTTGTGACAAACAAAAAAACTATAAAAATACCAATATACGCACCTCTCGTCATATAAATTTCACATCTCATCATCTTTATCCTCTTTACGTGCAACGAAGAGGATCGAAACAACGCGTGAATATTTTTTCCACTAAGTGATATCAATGACGCAAAACAATAAGTGGACTCCGGAAAGGCAGAGTCCGTTTCGTCGTTGATCGCGCGCTCCGTCAGTCCAGACTCAACACTTCCGTAGATTCAAAACTATCTCCGCGACCATCCTCTTTCTGGCTCCTATCGAGATGGCTGTCGGACGACAGATGCTTGCCGGCAAAACGATTGTCGAAATTCAGAAAATCGGAGCCGCAGGGACTTCCGGCCTGTATAGGTTCGGAAAAATGTTCTCTTTTTCGTCGTTTATACTCTCGTATACGTCGTAATTACTCTCAAAAGAGCTCTCGAAAGAGCACTCTTTTTTTACTTGGAGCAAGAAGCTGTCCGCTACGTCGTTTTCCATTGGTTGCCGATACAGTCGTCGCGGCGATGACATGCCCGCGCACTGCTGCAAGACGTTGTCGCAGAAATCCATCGCGTTGTTGGTATCCTATGTATATACGGCGACAAACATCAAGTATCTCGTCAAGTAATACGCAAAATTAGTAATCGTGTGATAAAATTACTTACAAATTTAGATTTTTCATCGATAATTTGCACAATGTCACCTTCTTCGGTGATAATTCCGGTACTGAATTTCTTGCCGAGTATTTTTACCTCTTTTCTGCTTCCATCGGACGTGTCGGCAGCGTTTGGTGCGTAACCGTTTGTCTGTAAACTCTTGAGGAACTGCTCGAAGGGACTGAGAACTCTGTTTTCTTGATAGTACGGGTTGATCAGTTCGTGATTATGATGCTTCGGCCCTACGATCTTCACCTCATTCATACCGGGAAATAATCTCGGAGCTGGCATCATCTTGTTGTTGAAAGACTGTTGAAATTCGTTATGTAATATTTATTTTCTTATTTTCAATAAGCTCGAATTCTATTCATACACAATTTTTTCAATGATTGTACTTTCATGCATTGATTCCCGGAATCGAATATCTTCATATCTTGTTGGCCGAAGGTCATCAAACCGGTCATATCGCAATCGTCGTCGAAGACCGAGGACAGTTTCATCTTCGAGTCGTACTCCAGGTGATGATCTTCCACGGAGGAGATGCCGAGAATGTCTAGATCCTCCGTGAAGCTCTGACTGCTCTTCAGATATGGGAGTGTCTCGTTCAACAGCGGTAATGGCGGATGGTTCTTCATTAACAAAGACGATAACGAGGATTGCGAGCTAGTGGATAGATTCGAGGAGTGACCCAAGATGCTCGTTAGGTCTTGCTGGTTCGGTGGCACAACCATTGCTGGGATCGACAGCCATTAACAAAAGTTATTAACATGTCATTGTGTACACACGTCTTGGCGCTAAATGCAGCCATAACTTAAACGTAAACTGTAACCGTATGTTTTACGGTAACTTTTAACAATCTGAATGTTCAATTCATTATTAGACTGCTTAAATTACGAATTAGCTCAAAAAAGTTTTGATTGAGTTTTCATTAAAGTATTAATTAATAGTATACTTGGAGAGATGTTCGACAATTCTCTTTCAAATCTAAAAAATTTGTATACATTGTGAAACGTTGTGGCAAATTCACCTACCATCTTCGTGCCCGGTTAAGGCACTATCGCCGTCGATAGCCAACGATTTGGGACCCAGCAGGAGGTCGTCGATTTTGGTCTGGGAGAGGAATGTTATGCCATCCATGAAACGATCGTCGGGGCTTTTACCCTCGAGAATCCTAATGTCTTTGTCCTCGAGAATCTCGATGTCGTCCATTGGCATATTACTGGATTTCTGGCCGGATTCCAGCACCATGATCTGATTATCGTTGTCGCCGATGATGACGTCACCATTATTGCGTATATTCACGAGATTGATGGCGTCCGCCTGTTCGTCGTCAAGAATCGTTACGTCGTGGGAATTCTGCGCCATTAAGTCACGAGCCTCGCTGTTCGTCATAACCTGCGGTCGAGAATAACGGACGGAGAATAGCAGAAGCATTGAACTGTCGAAAGCTCTTCGTCATGATCCGAATAATTTATCACAATAATATGAGTCAAGACGTGACTGCATATTATTTAAAACCATCTATTGCAACCTCTCGTCAATTTCGTTATTTAAAAACATTTTCGTCTCACAATGTTACCATAAAAATATCCGATAGTTTTTGAGACATTCTGGTGTTATTGCCTATACGTTAATCAATTCTACCGATAAAATTCTATTAGAGTTACAATGAACATTAGAACTTAATCAGTTGAAATTTAATACTACGTGTGTGTAACATTAATAAACGTTAAAACTAACCAGATTTCTAAAGCTAATTTGTGAAGATGCGCCAAAAGATGAATTCTAGCATCGCTATTTCTATAAGCCCGTTTCACGGCGCACGTTTCGCAAACGCGGCAGTTCTCTGTCGTTCTCTAAATAGAGAAATCTATGTAAAGGAATGAAAGCGCCTGACGTGAATACTCTAAATGTGTCGAGCGTATAGAAGATCGAAAAGTCGATCGAAAAGACGTCGACGCTGTAATGCCAATACGCGTAGAAAAGTACGTCACCTTTTCGTAGATAAAGACATCGGAAAAAAGACGTTGTTATATTTTGAAACACTTAACGTTACTTTTTTCTGTAAAAACTTATTTCTTTTTATTACAAAATATAATACGGAAAAGTGAATTACGAGAAACAAAACAATTAGAAAAGCAAAATTTACTTTTTAACAAAAAGAACCATTCGAGCCAAATGCGACCATGTTATCAGACTATGTGCTAACACACATTCATAAGCGAATGTGACAATTGTTTCTCCATTACCTCGTAATGACCATCCTCTGTAGCGCGAACAAACTGTATTCCACCCTGCGCAGCCAACTCCAGCAACTCGTTGTACTCGTTGTACTCGTCCATCG
Organism: Pseudomyrmex gracilis; assembly: GCF_002006095.1. NCBI lineage: Eukaryota > Metazoa > Arthropoda > Insecta > Hymenoptera > Formicidae > Pseudomyrmex > Pseudomyrmex gracilis. The sequence continues at coordinate 728,494 of NW_018020646.1, forward strand.
GCGTAGTTGAGTTCGGACCATTTTGGCCATTTGTCCATTTTTCCGGCTCGTTGCGACCGAAGTCGGAGAGCGAGTCCAACGCTGTCACCAGACCATCTGACGGCGATAAATTTAAAACATCGCTTTTACCCAAAGACATTTTGCGGAAATAACGAGGAGAGTTTTACCTTGCTCTTGTTCTGTACCCGGAGGCTCAATGACGAAGCTGGATTTGCCATCGATCTCGATGTTTTGAATCACTGTAGCAACAACCGGCACCTTCACCTGAACAGCCTTGTTACAATCACCGTCTGAAGTTTCATTGGAACTGATAGTGATTTTTCCTGCCATTCGCAAATCCTCGCCAGTTGCGGGTGTAAGTATCTACACAAATATAATTAATCCGATGTGCATAATATTCTTAAATAAATAGATAGATATTAAAAAATGTTAATTATTATGAAAAATCATCAATAAACGTTCCGTCGCAGTCAGCTAAATTGTCGCGACGACAAGATAAACAACACTTGCGAAACACCTATTTACTGTAGTATTGAAGATACAACTTTTAACTAGCTTCTTGCGGACTCAAGAAGATCGCGAGTTTTATCAACTACGTTAAAACGTACACATAAAAGTAAAATCTTTCTCTTCTTAAGAAGAAGAGATAAAAAATTTTTAAATTAGCTTTACATCATATAACTTTACAAGATTTCAAGATTTATAATCACATGTAAGTTCGTGAGTTTTACTTGCCAATCAATAAATAAATTATATGTGACTTATTTATTTTACGATAACACAGATATGTCAATGCTTTCGCCTTTTTTTTTTTTTTTTTATCTCAAATTTTGTAAAACAATCTAATTCTCTTGATAACGTAAATATACTTACGTGCTTATTATTTGCGGTTGACGAGACTTTAACGAGAATCGGTATACCTTTGGCGGGTTTGTAAAGAGCGAAAGGAGTCTGCCCTTGCAGCACCGCCATCTCCATCGCTTTTGTATCGATCTTTTCTATCACAATGCTGTCCATCAAATCCGACTTTACATGAAAACAATAATCCAAAACTAATTACGCAATTCAATTCGTTATATTATTCGTTGTAAATTAAATATATACGAACCGAACCGAAATATTCCTTCTCTTTGCTTTCACTCATCTGATTTCGACTGCCATTAGTCAATTGTATGATTCTAACGTTCTTGCTGAAAATTTATTACCCACATCACACACATTGAGATATCTATAATTAAATCAACTTTATATATTGTGTAAAATAACAATTAAACGCTTCGACTGTCTATTGAACTACTGTCAAAAATAAATTGAAAGAGAAAGAGAAAGAGAGATTTGCAAGAATTCAGTACGTAAAATTACAACTAATTTCATTTAAATTGTTTTTCTTTTTTTCTTTAAAAAAACCTCTCTTTTGCGATAAAAATACCAGTGACAATCCATAACAGATTAATATTTTTTAATTAAATACGTTTTTCAAATTTCGAGTTTCACACGCGCAAAGTTTTGCAAATATTTATAGCAGACAAATTCCAATGATTTTTTCGATCGTTTATACATTCATTACATTTCATCATTTTTTTTTTTTTTTCGCTTTGTATTAATTATCGCGTCATCGAAAACGTTCACACATACCTCTTCGGATTATCGGGCTCGTTCACAGCGGATTGCGCATTGCTCGTGCTTCGATATTTTATGCCGTGCTTGTATTCCTCATGCGATCGCAAAGCGAACCTGCGAGGAAATTCCTTGCCGCAAACCCCGCATGAGTACTGCATACTCTTGTCAATGTGTGCGTGCGCCTTCACCTTGTGACAGACCAAATTCGACATCTGATTGAAGCCTTTGCCACAGAGCTCGCATTTGTACGGCCTCTCGTTCGTGTGCGTGAAAACGTGATTCCGCAGATTTCCTGAAAAACAGTTTTTTGATTAACCAGACAAATACTTTATTATAAATAAACATAGAAAAGAAAGAAGAAGCTTTTACAATCGTTGCGCATTCGGAAGGATTTGACCGCTCGTAATAATGTGGATTATTACGTATAATTTATGTTATGTACGTATATACCCTTCTGATGAAATCCTTTACCGCACACGTGACACTTGTGCGGTTTGTGTTCCGAGTGCGTTTTCCGATGGGAAATCAACGTAGACACTCTGTGAAAATCACATTATTCTAAGGTATACTCGAATACGTGACACAGATCGATTTCCAATAAATAAATATTGTAAATAAATATTGCTTGCTATTTTATCTCTTATATAAAAAAAAACGGTAAAATTTCAAGATCTGCTCCTCGAGATCGCGAACCTGTTAAATGTCTTCTTGCAAAATTCGCACACATAGGGCCTGGCGTCGCTGTGTATAGCCTTGTGCTGACTCAATGTTGACAACTGGCGAAAAGCTTTGCCGCAAGCTTCGCATTTAAAGTTTCTCTCGTCGGTGTGAGTCGGCAAGTGTCTCATCAAGGTGTACTGATGGCGGAACTCTTTTGAACCTGATTCGAATATTAAACGTGAAAGTTTCTCATGGCAAAAATAAGCTACCGATCTCCTCGAGTCAACATTAAAAAGTAATTATTCGCTACGGTGCGGAATCGAATGAAAAATTCTTAATCGCATTTCTTTCTTGAAAACTATAAGATTTATTAGTTTTATTTTGGAATTTCGTTCGAAATAAGCCGATTGGTAAATTAGATGCGCGAAAACACAGATGACTGTTATTTATTTAAAAATATCTAATAGGATTTAAATATTGTTTTATAAATAAAAAAGCGTTACATACAAATGCCACATTCCCAAATCTTAAGCGTCTTTCCATCGCGTTTCAGATATTTTACAAAGTGCAATCTGGATCGCGGATCATCTTTATCAATAAGTCGAGGTGTCGAGGAGGAAGGACCCTCGGCGACAGGGTGTGAATATATAATGACATTTTCGTCTGGCGCGTTAGCATTTTGCTCCAGCATCTGAAAAAGTGAAAATTTCAAATAAATTGAAAAAAAAAAAACCAACTACTTTCCATCGCGCAGAAAATGCATAAAAAACCTAGAAAGTATTTACGATTAAGAAATGCTGCAAAGTTAAATTGTTGTATATATACAATTCGCTGCAACTTTCGGAATAGCGTTATGCCGTGTAGAAGTGCAGTTTTAAAACAATACTTTCACAATTATGCTGTATCGCGATGCAGATAGGCAAATACTTCGGTGCATAAAACTATAAAAACGGGCGTATGCAAATGAAATTCTTCAAAGTAAGAAGAAAAGGGCAAGTAGATAAACGAAGAGCGTGCCCGCCGCACGGGGAGGTGAAATATTTCATGTAAACTGCTGCTGTGTAACGATATGCACTCGCTCTCAGCAAACAACTTGCCGCGCTAATAGTTCGACAAATATTTAAAATACTTTACTTCGGCACTTACTTTGTACCTTAACGCGTCTTTGCCGAGGAGTTTTGTGACGGTGCCGTCGATATTGATCACTTCGGAATCGATGGCTGTATCCAGGTCTACGTAGTCACCCTTGGAATCGAATTTATACGGTCTTAAGTAGCTCTCATTGTTACTGGTATTTCTCAATTTGTTGATATCAATTACTTGGATCAATTGCTGATTGGCAGCAGGTTCTAATCCCGACGCGTTCTGTACATTGTCATTTTTCGAGTTAGAACTCCCCGACTCTTCTTTCACGAAAACCTCGTAAACGCTGAGTTGCCGCCGTTGATTTTAAATTTAAACAAAAAGTTAGTATCAAATTGCAACAAACGTAATGCGATATGTATGTAAAAATATAATAAAATTTCTTTTCTTTGTAAAAAACAGTAAAATAATGCAATTATGTTAGTCATTTCTATATCAGAGAGAGCCGAGATTGTGAACTTACCTGATAACTTCGTCCGAAATGGGACGAGAAAATTGCATCTGCGGATCGTTATACTGAGTTTCCCCTATGAAATTGGAAAAATATTCGGATAAATCTTCAAAGATTATATCATAATCTTATTGTAATAATTGTATTGTTATCACATGGATATATTTTTTATATCAATCTTGATTACGCGTCTAAAAACGAATACGGAGTAAATTTTCTCTTTTGAGTGAATACATTTTTTATCATATGTATTTTATGGAATGTTGAAATTAAATTTTATTCTTAATGATAAAATCAAATTTGTTTCTGGAAAAAATTTATTTATTGAATTTTCCTCTCTTGTTACTATTTTTATTATTATTTCTGTTACTAAATACACACACGCATTTGTATTCAAATAAATAACATTCTGATTCAATAAAGCTTCTCTTGTTATTATTCTTATTATTATTTCTGTTACTAAATACACACATACGCATTTGTATTTAAATAAATAACATTCTGATTCAATAAAGCAGAGCAAAACTATTACAATGTGATTTTTCTTGTCTCTATAGGATATTGACATTTATTCGCTTAGAAAAAGTATGTGTGCATTATCATTGTTTGGGTTACGTAACCGCGGCTAATCGGGTGATGGCATCTCGAGCGACGTTTTGTCATGAAGCGCTCGGTAGACACAGCACAGCTTTCGAGTCTCACGCATACATGCTCACGCGCGCACGCATAATACACACAAATGCGAGCAATAATATTACACCGCGCAAACATCTGTCTGGAGAGGTTCTTACTCCTTGCGAATTATGCATAAATGTTTTGGTGCACAAAGTACGCAGCATCGCTTAATTCTTGAACACGTGTTTCAGTTTGTAAACAAACATTGACAATTAAGTTTAAGTTTTTAATTAATTCTTAATTAAGTTATTTTACTATCGCGACTATGTCTCGATTTACTTGATTGTCTGTAATTAGTTTTTTTAAAAATCAAGAGTCTAGAGCAGAAAAAAGTAAATAAAATAACAAAACATATGTAACTTACTTAAGTTACAAGTTGATTTCTTTGTATTTCTCTATTTTGTATTAAAAAAAAAAAACATTATTGTTATTTTTTCTCTGCCGATATATTATTTTTCGGAGCAGTTACACTCCTTACAAAATGTTTCAACCTATAATCTCAAATACCAGATTATCAAACTCTGCATACGAGAATGTGTGATAATACGTAGCTAGATTGTGCCTATATACTCGACGGTTATTAAGACGTACTTCGAACAGCATCCTGAGAAAAGTAGCAGTAACTCCGAAAATTCACACTAGGATATCTCAGTATTGTAAAATGTGTACAATTATATTATATGTATACAATTATATTCACAATGCGTTAATTATCTGTTTTGTCGCAAATTCTTGTAATTATCACGTCAACCGGTCGCGCACGGGGCGTTCTCCGTGCGTCACGAGATCCGTCGCGATTCGCGGTTGGGATTTCAGCTTTTTTTGTCTGGCGTTAAATAAACGAAAGCCGCCATTATCAGAGCTCATTTTTCATAATGTGACGGCGCACGGGATGTGTCCGCTCGCAGGATCCGAGATTCGTTTAGCGAGAGGAGTAACAAGAGGTGATGGTTTTACTCACAGTTATATTCCTGCAGCAAGTTGCCCTGCGACATTTTTGCATCGATTTGTCCCGTTATCGTTGATCAGATCCTGGCCGGCTCCTGCCCATCAATGTCATTTGCATTGATCACCACCGCATAATTCTTGGAATTAGGATACAGCGCGAGCGCCGTCTGTTGGCCGGTCTAAAAAAAAAGTCTCGGCAGGACTCGCCTGACATGTGACTTACCGATTCTTTTTGTCTTCCACAATCGTGAGAGAAAGAGAACAATATAAAAATCTGTGAAATTTATGAAGTTATGAAATATATACATATATAAAAATAGATTTTGTTAATGCGACAAAGAAACAATTAAAATCTTTTTAATTATAAAATATAAGTTAAATTTTTTTATTTTATAATAGAAAGAGAGAGAAAAAGCATGTTAAATCTCTTCAAATCGCGAAATCCTACTTTTCTAAACTTTGGTTTGGAACTCCATCATTATACGTCAGTTTCCTCTCTCGCCGTAGTTGAGCCCGAATATTTGCGCGTATAACATTAATATGCCGGGAAACATCCGAATTCCATTCGATCGACGACGAACTAGCGGAAACCATCTTGAGACCTGGAGACCGAAGAACTACTCCACCTGTTTTCAAATTCCGGTCAGGTATGTCGGTAGCGGTGTGCTTTCCACCTACTACCTCATGGATCTCGCCATACTTGGCCGACTCAATTATGACTTGCTACTTCTTGTTAGCCGCTGTTTAAGTTACTCCCCCGGTCTGCCTTGCCGCTTGTCTGCTCGTGTCCTTGTTCGAGTCACCTCGTCAGTCTATTCTCTTGCGCATGCTGAGAAATGCATGTTTGTTTCTGTTTTTTTTTTGTTTTTTTTGTTTTTTTTTTTTTGCATAGCCGTCCTTGTTTCATGACGAACAATTTAAAGCAGATTAAAAACACAGAAACGCCTGAATTCTGAATGTAATTTAAAAAATTGTGGAATGTGTCTGAGAAAGAGTATTCGATGTTTTTCCGTGACTTATTTTCAACTAAATTAAAAGATACAACATTATAATATAGTAGAAACGAACTGATTATACATTTTCTGTGAAATATCAAGTTTGCTGTAATTTACCAAGCTTTCTTCGTAAGCTAATAGCCAACTAGCATTGCTATTTATTTTCATTTTACGCGCTAACGCGTCGTAGAGTTTAATACCTGCAGCAAGGGTGCGTTACCTGTTGCTCTCTCTCTCTTTTGTAGAGCCACATTTCTATATTTAAATTTACCTTCTTTCGTTTATACGCATCGTAATTTTCTATTTTCTCATCCGACAAATAGTTTTAGAATTTTATTAGAAAATAAATATACGTATACTCTCACGCGGCGTTTATGATATTAGATTTGCGCGTGCAACAACCAGTGTACACGAAAAAATTGTTCGCGAATTATTTGCGAATCGGCGCATCCGCAGAAACGTTTGCCAGCTACTTGCAAACTGTTGAGAAAGTGACGGCAGTTCTCGACGGATGTTCTTACTACAAACTTCGTCTCCTCGGCAAGTTGCACGGGCGGAACAAAGCGCGCTTCTCTCTCTCTCTCTCTTTCTCTCTCTCGCTCCTCGATAGCGTGATATTATGAACGCACGAGAAGAAGTTCACGAATGACGTCAGAAATTACACGGACTACATACGAAGCGAATTTTGACGTGCAAAATCTACTGAAATTTCTAGGAGATTTAAAATCTCTTTTCGATGAAGTGTGTGACACGCAAAGACGCTCGGAATCGCACGACTCGTTTTAAACCGATTATCGCTCGATGTAGCGTACTGTGACAGAGAACTCGGCGAACCAAATCTCTAAATCTAATTTTTAAGACTAACTGAATTACGACAATTTCGAGGTTTATTTCCGCGAGTTGAACGGAACTGCTTCATTTTGCTTTAAAACGTCTTTATTGTTTAAAGTGAAAAAAAACAAAAAACAGCGTCATTTAGAATCTGATCTCTGCGCAAGATGTACATCTCGTGTTTTTTTCAGATAAAATCCGAATTGCTTTCTCGCTCGCTCCAAAAAATATATCCGAGCTTTTGATCAAAATTTTTTTTGCAAGACTTTCAAATGAAATGCGCGGTCATTAGAATGCCGAAGGAATTGTTTTCTCGGCGAACGTTTGATTTACCTCATCAGCGAGTTCTTAACTTCGGCGTGGGGTTTGAATAGCGGTCGGGTGCTCGAACGAAATGCTTTCACGAGCGCGACTCGGCGAGTGGCTGTGAAGAGAAGTGTGAAGAATTCGCAAGAGAGAAAGAGATGGCGAATAGAGTTGCGGGGTGTGAAAGAAGGGATGCGCGAGAAGAGGAAGCTCTACGAGACGGCGTGGGGTGGCAATTTGATTTTGCAACCTAGATAAAGAAAGCTTTCTTCCTCGTTATTGGTTACTACGAGTTCCAACTCTCCTTCGCGTCGCTCTCTTAAACTCGGAAGAATTTCTCACGCGCCGCGCTAAGGGAACCAGCCATGAAGGATAGTTTCGCCGACGCGAACTTATAATATGATATACGCGCGCGCGCGCGTGCAGCGTAAATTACAGAGATACAGCGGAAGATGCGTGACTGCGCGGTATAGACGCTCTCAGTGCTATCGAATGTTGAGGCGAACAGTGAGATAGATAGCCTTGTGTCGGATTGACCCTTTCTCAAACTACACGAAGCAGGATCATTGTCACAAACAAACCTAAAGAATGAGATGTCAAGGATACGCAACAGCCGTTTCTGTACATAAACAAAAAGATGTGTGTGTGTGTGTGTGTTTGAAAATGTATTGTTCAAATTCTTGATTGTGAAACTTATCTTTACAACCAAATTCTCAATACATTAGCGGTTTCATTTTCTTTGTCTTTTTCCTAAACGTTTTCTCAAATCGATGTAATAAGACGAAAAACTCGCCGAAGTCCAGCTGAAAGCGAATCTCGGTAAGAATTCGCGATCGTCAACATAACAAATGTTCGGCCGGGGCGTCGTCCCGCCTTCGTGAGCGACATGGACGTAGAGGATCGAGGAAGAAAGTCCCCTGACTCTCTTCCGAAGTGCCGATGGAGTTGGCCGACCCAAAAACAAAGCCGTAACTCGATAGAGACGTCATCCTGCCGTCAAGAAACTCGGGGTGACAAGAATAGGGTTGACTTGCGAAGCCGCCCGCCGACGATTCTCTCTCCCTCGCCCCTTTTCCCTTCACCGTCTACAGTGCACCTCCGCCGATCTCTCGCACGGGCGTCCTCGCATTCCCGCGAAGACCTGAACGACGATGACGCTCGTCTTCTGGGCGACCACAAACTGTCCAACTGTCCAAGTGCCTATTTTCGCGCGCGCGCGCGCGCGTACTGGGGAGAGACACCTTCATCTCTCTCTCCTATCGCGAATAATATCTCTCCGGGATACCGACAGACACGTCTCGCGTCGCCCCGGAGTTCTGACAAATACGTTATTCGCGTATTCTCCATCTTCTTTCACCGTATCAAGTTTACCCTATTAGAATGTGCTGCACATATCTCGACGAGCAAATCTTTCGCGGAATGGCGAATGGTTCTTTCGACTTCGATCACGATTTCGTTCGTTTCCCGAGTAACCACGCCGAAAGTAATCGCGCTTCTAACAATGTTGTCCATGTCTCTCGGTACATCACGAACGCGGATTCAATTATGACATATACATCGTCGCTGTGTCGCTACACGTGATCAACGAAGAAAATGCGCTTTATATATATTCAATTTCAACACAGACAGAACAAATTACAACGTACAAGTGCTCTTTTGTAAACTTGCACGCAGTGAAACAAATGCCAAGAGGATTAGAAGTGATTATTGTATAAAGGAAAATTTTGTACGCGTCTAAGTTGTGTTTGAGCGTGTGCGCGCGTTTGCAGGCTACAGCTTTGCAAGAAAATTAATTTTCTTAATGGCGCGAGGCGCGTGCATGAGATTTCGTTTCCATTTATTAATTTTCTTAATGGCATAATCCTCTTGTTGTGTTTTTTTTCACATCCGATTGCTATCGTTCCTTCCGGGATCAATTCACCGACACGGAGGACGCACATCCCCTTTAACAGGGCGGCTATAAAAAATTAATTTTCTTAATGCAACACTATCCGAGAAATGGGGTGAGTGCCGAGATTGCGAAATAATTAGTGTTTCCTCGGTTGGAGTCCGGGTACGGAAACCTTCAGGAAAATTCTCTCAGTATTAAGGCCTCGGACTGTATAAGTTTCATGGCGATTGCTCGCGCTCTGGAATATTATATTATACTGCGTAATACTTTCGCAGGTGCGCGTTTTCTCGTGCGCGTATGCGCCTCCTCTCCCCCCGTATGTAAAATCGCCAGACTTTTATGATAACTGTAACGCCCTAGTTTAAAGCCGCTCGAGGAAGGTCAACTCTAAAATTGGTATTAACTAGATAATATTCGCCGCGCGTGCGAATTAATGCACTGCGCGGAATTTCTCTACTTTATACATGTGTGTGTGTGTATAAGTTTTTCGACATTTTTGTTAGAAAAAAATTTTATATACTTTGTTATAGAAAATATCAAAAATTTTAATATGATATAATAATATATTAATGATATAATAATAATTATATAATTTAATATAATTTAATATAATGTTAATATAATATAAAATATTTATTTTTGCTGTCTGTTTATTTTTAAGTTACACGCGCTTTACGCAATTCGCTCTCGCAAAAATATTTTTATTTCTATATTTGATCTTGTTCTAAATCTGTCAGAATAATGTTAATAATAATATATACTTAAAGGAAAAGAATAAAAATGCGACGATAATAATATTCGACATTTTTACCCGCAAGTAGCAATTTAAGACTGCTCGTTTCTTCATATCGCGGTATAAGAAGCAAATGTTCGAAAGTTCCTTCGAAGTTGAAAAGCGTGTTTTACATTCCAGTACCATTAAGAAAATGAAATTTGCAATTCAGATAGGCGAGATACTTCTCGCATCTGTATTGACGTTACAGACTCTTTTTCAGTAAGAAAATTGGAAGAAGCGCCGCAAGACGCCGTTGTACGCTTCGTGAAAAATCAAGCTAATTATTATAAAAACAAAAAAAAAAGAACATGTACACCACGTCAGTAATGAGTATCCGAGATCGCCACGAAACCTCATTGTTCCCGATAGACTTGGACCGACGCTTTGCTTCTCTTCTATCGTTCTCGAAACAACACCGGAGACTCGCTCTTTATGTGTCAAACCTTTTTTCGAGATTATTTCGGACAGGTCAATCAGAAATCAAGAGATTCTGTCAACAACAAGGAGCAGTAAGTCTTCGGAAAACAAAGAGCGAGATGAGAGAAAGAAAGAGCGAGGCGACGTGGCAGACGACGCGGCCGGAGAGAAACGGCATCCTCCCTCCGGCAATCTTGGTGTCGCGACGTCGTAACTGCCTCGGACGTTCTATAAGTCCGTAACCGTTTCGGAATCTGAGGAAGGTGCTCGGCGAGCGCCACGAACGGGAAGGGTGGAAGGTTGGCACGGAGTACGGATACAGCGTAAATTGTTAAGGCGAGGCCTCGCCTAGTTATAAATTAGGAAAGAGGCAATCTCGCTCGGGTTGGATGTTTTCCCGCATTTTCCGCGTTCTCCTCCGCGCGCCGCCCACTTCTCCCCTCTTGCGCTCCACCTTGTCTCTTTGTACGAGGCTTTAGTACCGGTCATAAAAAAAGGAAGAAGCAAGCCGTCTTAGAAATCCAGCTGAAATTAAGCTCCACCGTATGGTTTGTTCCCATCTAAAAAAAAAAAAAGGAAGAAATAAAAAGAAAGATATAGGGAGGAAAGAAAGAAAGAACACCGAGTCTGGAAACTGTGCTACGTCGTCGTCGTCGTCGTCGGTGCGTCTACCTTTCTTACCTAATCACGGTTAGGTCATCGTCGCTGTCTTTCGCGACGATTGTGTGTCGCGTTCGTGTGACGGTATCGCGATGAAGCGCGTCCTTTGTCATGGAAAGCGGTTTAAAGGAAAGCCCGATTCGCGGGAAGTAGGAAGACACTTTCCTTGTATAACTAAGGACGTCTTCAAGATTCCGTGAGACACTTTCGTACAAAGACGAGAGAGTAACAAATAGTTTGTACTTGTACCCGCAGCTTCTGTGTGTTCTCTTATAATAACCGCAGAAGAGAAACGCAAAATATTTTTCCCAGATATATTTGAATTTCGCTTTCCAGATTTTCTGGCACAGCAGAGCTTACAAATTCGAAGAGTAGAAATATTCTTATACGTATATATGAATCACGCATCGTATAATAGCAATAGAGAATATAAATATTCCATCTTTCAAAAATGTAATCCGATATTTTTCTATATAGATTGTGAACAACGCGAATCGCGGGAGGGAGGTTTTTTTTATATGTACAAACAAAATGCTTATGTGTGTATTAATGCGGTATTAATTCACCAAACGCATCGGATAAGAAAGCTGATATTTCTGAATTGAAAACGTGATTTGATTACATCGATTTTTTTCATCCTATTTTATCAGACTTTTTATTAGATTTACGTGATATATTTTTCATGTATTTTCAATCCGCCCGTTTTTCCCGAAACGGGCTTAAGCGGAGAAAGAGAGAGAGAGAGAGAGAGAAGAGTGGGATCATGCGAATATTCTATATCTCGGTGAACGTGCCCTTTGTTCGATTCAGATAATACGGGAGTGTCAGATTTCAATCTCTCGATATGCGAGATACGCCATGCCGTGACGGAGGAGGGGGGTGTGTGTGTGTGCGGCTCCTTTTTAATATCTCTAATATTTCCAGTCAATATTCCCCATTTATTCCCGATCCATCACTTGTCTGACGTGTAACCGGATGCTTTCCCCTGCCTCCCCGTCCCGCCCTTTCCCGAGAGTCAATCCGATATAGAGAGCCTCGAGTTCGAATTTCCCGCCGTAAGGCGATCCGCCGTAAGTTGAGTGCAGAGGCAAATGTTTTCTTTCCAGATGGAAAATAACCAGTGCCGCATTTCCCAGACGACACATGTGTGTTTATGTGTGTGCGAGTGTGTCGCGTGCTCCTTGTGACATTTTTTTCTTTTTCTCTTTTTTCTCTCTTTCTCTCTCTTTCTCTCTCTCTCTCTCTCTCTCTCTCTTTCTTTTTCTCTCTCTCTCTCTTTCTCCGTGTTACGGAAAAATTCCATCTGTCGTAATTTTCGAATTGCGACAGAGTTTGGTTAAGATCTTCCGATGGTTTTCGAAAAGTTCGGCAAGAAAGGAAGCGCAACATTTTTTATCTCATTACATTTAAAATACTCAAGATTCTTGTATATCAAGATTATTTATTTATATATACTATATAAAATTATAATTATATAAAAATACCAAATCTATGTTCAGAATTAACTTATGACAGTGAGAGAAAGAGAGAGAGAGAGAAAGATCGGGCAAACGTTTTGATCGTGCAAGAGCGAGAGAAAAAAATGGTTTTCCCAAAAGCCCGAGCTTGCACATCCTCATTTTCGAATAGATCGCCATACGTGAAATCTTCTCGTCGATTTCGCGTCTCGAGCTGGAGCAATAAAAGAAAAAAGGGATCGGGGACTGTCGCTGCGAAGAGATCTCGATTCCATCCAGCGGTTACGCCCAGAACTAGTCAGGTTCGACAGTGGGTTGGTCCGATTAGGATCAGCCGGGAGAGGACCGGAACGAGCCTCCAGTTATCCGGCTCACGCGCGCCGTTCTTGTCGCAAAAACGGAAACGTCCGGCGTCTCCGTCTACTGATCTGTAGCTGGAATGTTCCTTTCCGGCTACGTGTTGGCGAACGATGGCGGGCAACAACGGTTATCCGTTGAAAATTTTGTCGAGAGAAATGGTCTCTCACCGATCGCCACCAAGAACACGACTTCTACTCGCGATGAACTTTAATCGTTTGAAATCGTCTGCGGTCCTCCGATTTCGCTGCTCAACATTTCGAACAAAAACAAACGAAAGTAACAGTTCTGCGCTGTGAGAAAATTGTCGTTTTTATTGTCTTTTCTCAAAATATCATCACGTGCAACAGATTAATGCGTCCTGTACATTTGTTCTGTGTTTTTGTCGAGATCTGAGAACGATGATGTCGCCAATATCAATCAAATACAGAAAAATATATTACTTCTCTCTCTCTCTCTCTCTCTCTCTCTCTCTCTCTCTCTCTACGCAGCGCCCTTTTTTCGTCTCGATATCTTGAGAGATATGAGACACGGCAATATGAAACACGATTTATTTTCAACGAAGCACGATGGCAATCGAAAGGCCGGCTCTCAACGACGTCACGGAACAAGGCGCGGGCCATTTCCTGCGACCCCGGTAATCGACCCCAAGTGATTGGATATGGATTATAATGGAAGTTGGACTTAATGCCGACGTACTCCACCCAGAAGCATCCGCGCGGCGATATGCGATATCGGTAATCCCCAAACGCAGATTGAGAATTAATCGTCCGGGAGGACGCACTCAATCGCATCGTCGTATATATAAATTTCCGTTCTCGTGTATATAAAATATTCGCATTAAGTAGCCTTACTGATTTAATAAAACGTATTAATTAATAAACCAGATTGAGAAATTTTCAAAAATTTGTTCAATTCTAATTGCTGAGATCGTTAGCGTATTTCGACCGGTGAAGATTGAATTACGAGATAATATCCTGTAAATATAATATTGTTATCACAAGCAAGAGGAAGCCAACTATTCGTTACATCTTGTCATCGACCAACAGCTGAACCCCCCGCGAACTTTATCCCTCCTCCCCCTTTCCTGAGAATGTACTCTGATTTAGTTGACTTTCGGGCCATTGACTTCCGTTCTGCCAGGAGCAGACAGAAGTGTTGGCTAAATTAGGCGTAACGACCGCGAAACACGCGCGCCGCGCCGCCGCCGCCGCCACCGCCGCCGCCACCGCCGCCGACGAGCGTATTTGTGTATTTGCAAAACTAATCCACTCCGCTGCTTGGCTCCTCTGTGGGTATACCGCGGGGTATGCTGCTGAATCGTTTCAGGCGAACGAACGAGGGAAGTGCGCAAGGAGTTTCCAATCTGGCCGCTGTCGTTTCTGGGAGAATTATGCGTTTCCTTGCTTAGAGGAAAGGTAATTAGTCCGGTCTGTTGAACATTAATGCGATTATTTTACGTAAACGCCCTTTACAGGAAGTTGTAATTGGATGAAGCTCCGTTTTACGTTTGATTCGCATCTTACCTTCGTTTGAATGTGCGCATTTAGGCGGCATTAGGCGGATTAAATGTTCTTGCGCACCGTATCGTAATAGAAGCGTCGTGTAATAGAATGATAGTAATTAAATTGTAATATTGCATAAAAATGTAATATTGCAGAAAAATGTAAAATATATGTAATATATTCCCGATGCGAGTTACAATTACCAATGTGCGGAGTATAGTCTTTGCACGAAAGAGAAATTCGATTTGTAACAGAATTAATAATCAATTAAGTAGATATGTAATAAGCGTAAAATCCACACTGAAGATTTATAATAATAAAGATCATTAATTACATGATATGCGCGCATGTATGTGTGTGTATGAGTGTGTGTGTGTGCGAAGTTCTTCAGAAATTATCAGAAGGTTACCCCTCTACGAGCAAAGGGGAAAATTCTTTGAAAGTCCTCGAAAGTAATAGGCTGCCTCTCGACTCGAAGTATCACGAATTAGATCTCGAGATAATGCCGCTTCAGCGCTAATGAATCCAAACTATTGAACTCCAATTACATCCTAAAATTGCTTAACTACGCTGAAATCCTGACGAGGAAATGAGAGATGAAGTACTTGTAGGGAGCGAGGAAGGGGACAGAGAGTGTGCGTATGAAAGAGAGAGATAAAAGAGTGAGAAAGAGAGATGATGATGATGAATATTCGATGTATACATGACTCCGCTGCACCAGTGTATATTTTGTAGTTGCTTTAGTATCGCGACGCGTATAAGATCGTTACACGCGGATCTACCTGCTTTATAACGAAACAAAAGCGCAATTTTACCTAAGTGCACCAAAAAAGACTACGGAAAATTGGATTCAACTAACAACTGAGGTCTTCTGCGATAGTGAGTGTAATCACGGTTTTTGCTGGTCCTTTTCTGTAACACAGGCTCGATCAGATTGGAACATCGCTACTCGGGAAGGGATGGGGGGGAAGCGAACACACGAACCCGCCCCTCCCCCTCCCCGCGTCTCCGTCCGTGAAAGTTGTTCCGCCGACCAAGAGATTCGCCAGTGATAACGCCGCCGTTCCCTAGGAATGGGTCGCTTATCTGACGATTTTTTCAGGGTTCTGCGCCACCGCAATCGACCGGAAGACCCACGGTCGGAATTAAATGCTCGAATTCTGAATCTCGCGAGCCGAGAATCGGATGTAAGCTTAAGGATGTCTCATTAAGCGAACCGTTCTGTAATTGAATCGCGCGGGATTTAGTAACGTCGGAGGATTCCGTTACTTATTCGCGTGAAATCGAAATATCGGGAGAATTCACGTAAACTTTAGTCGATTCTTGTAAAAAGATTTAGTCTGGTTTAAAGACGTTAAACAGTAGATACTTGCGTGTGTATTGATACATTTGCGATCTTTTTGTTTGTTATTGTCGTAAATAACGTAAGGAACTCTTGTCTTTTTCTGTCGCAAATTGAACATCATGTATTTACTTTCAAACTCGATCATTTCTATCGTATGCCTTGTTTCCCTTTCTCTTTTTCACTGTCTCTCTCACACTCTTCTCTCTCGAAAGTATATATATATAATTCATTTACTTTGTAAGAATTGCTTCTCTTTGTTTCTTCGCGCGTGTTTTGTCCTCTCGTCTCTCTTGCTATCAAAACGTCTCGGCCGTGAAATTTGCCGAGTTGGTCTGTTCCCGGCTGTGCGCATTTTTCGAACACAATTTTCGCTCCAAATAAATGAATATTTACGACTACGATGATTTATGCAAAATGAAATTGCGGCTTAATAAAGGATTCGATATCGTCCGTAACATTGTATTAAATCCGCGGAACGAAAAGCTTGTTTCCGGCGAGGAAAGAGCGTCTCTTACTTAGAGAGCGAGGCGTCGAGAAGAGAAGTAAAGTCGCGAGAGAGGGAAGGGGATAAAAGTGACAAGAGTAAGAAGAATGGTTCGCGACGACACAGTGGAGAGCAAACCATAAAGATAGTAAAGAGCCGTGCGCACCAATTCCACGGTCTATCTAGACGACACGAGACGAGAGACCTTTGAAAATCGCGTTGCGCCTTTTATCAAACACACAGCACAGCTTGCGCCTTTGCTGCGATTCAGACGACCTAAAGAAAACTGTATTTGAAAGCATAGAGAGAAAGAGAGAGAGAGAGAGAGAGAGAGACTTCGATGAACGACAACGATGAGCCATCGTTTACGCGACTTTATTTAAGAATTCCCGTTGTTCCGCCCCCACTTGGTTAAATGAATAATAAAACCTCTTTTCTCTCATTAATTCTAACTACATCTTGTTATAAAAAAAAAAAAAAAAACAAATAAATCCAAACATTTGACAAAGAGCATCTATCATTTACTTCCTCACATGACTCAAAAAGAAATATAGACAAATTATCTGTCAGCTTGAAGCTTAAATTAGAGTACGCCAAATGTGGCAAAACTCTCGTTGCAGCTGGTTTTCACGCGGCGAGCAGCGGCGTTATTGACACAGGTCGCGCCAGAGCGAGATCGTTTCGAAGATCCACGTGAAACCGGCGGTTAAATCCAACGTAAAAATAAAGGCGCGGTTTACGCCTCCGTGGGATTCGCGCGGGAAGTCCGAGAGGAAGCGGGGTGAGAAAAACGACGTAGAGAGAGACCATGGGATTTACACGTGGACCCTCTCGCGGGGAGGAGTGAAAGAGGGACGTTGCGCGCGTAGGAGTAACGTGGCGAAGCGAAGCGAGCGCGAAAATACACGCGGATAAAAAAAGAGAACGATGCAGAGGGTAAATGAAAGAGTGAAGAGGGGGTTGCGGAGAGTGGAATGAGTCTCACGACCGGCATTTATGTAGCCCGCGTCTGCACTTAACTCTCTATGAGCCAATGAAGTGGCTAAATCACTTTACGACGGACGTTTACAACGCCATCGACCCCTATTTATTTATTACGCCGGTCCACTCGGTCTCTTCCTCCTTGTTTTCTCTCTTTCTCCCCCGAGCGCCTTGTTTCCACTCTTCCCGGAGGAAAGTAACTTTTCTCCCTCCTCTTCTCGGCTTATATCCCGGGAAAACAAATTTAATATGTGCCGTGGGGCGCGGCGCTTCATCCTCTCGCGCGACGATATGGGAAATTTCATTGCGGAGTTGTGTCGGCTGAAATTGCATATCGGTCCGTTTAGATTTTATCGGGCGGGAGAGGCACGCAAAATGAGAACGCAATTATCGAGAGAAATCCCACGACGTCAGACGATTCGCGTGATTATACGCGCGTGTATCGATTCTCACGAAATATGTTCCGTTTAGTCAATTTGTTCTCGAATGCGATGCGTCGGAAATTCACGTCTTTATCGAGAAAACGATATTTGAGCTCACTTCCGTAGATCTGCAGTAACGACGTCATTAAGTCTGAAAAACATTAATACCAATTTTTCATAGTTATGATATAAGTCAAAGTTATTAGCGAGAAACGATTTATATATTTTTATGTTTAATGCAATGCAAAATGTCCTTTCATCTCGCTTCACTTCAAAGAGTATTCACCTCATTGAAATCCTCTTCTCTTGCCGCGATTGCGGATAATTGCGAAGAAAAGGGATAAAAAAAAAAGAGAGGGGGACGGTACCGAGCAATGTTGTTTACCGCGTCGATCAATTTGAAGCGGAGTGGAGACTCGCTTAATTAATGCATTCTAGTCGGGTTTCCGCGCTTAATAAAGAAAAGAGAAGAAAAACCCGATGTGGTTGTTCTCGGCAGAGATGGCGGAGATCGGTAGGAGGGAGGGAGGGCGGAGGGAGAGTTTACCGAATTCATTACCATTCCGTTAATGCCATGCATATTTATAGTCTCAGACGTCTCTGCTGCTGCGTCGTCGTCGGGACAGCTCGGTGACGCACGCAGATGTTCATTTACTCGGATTATCAAGAGAAGCGCATACAATGAATAAGTAGCGAGAACTGCAATTTTCCGCGAAAATTCTCAGCGATCGCATTTTTCCTTTGTTTTCGCGTTTCTGGTATAAATAAATCGTGCCACTTCTCATTACGCAGACATTTTTTGTTTTTTGCTTCTTTTTTTTTTTTTTTTTTTTTTTGAATTCTCTTTGTGAGATATTGGCGTGACTGGACTTTGATACGTAGGATTACATAACTCTTTTAAAAATAAACGCGCGAGATCGATGA
>NW_018020646.1:747414-804878 GCF_002006095.1 Pseudomyrmex gracilis
AAATCGTGCCACTTCTCATTACGCAGACATTTTTTTTTTTTTGCTTTTTTTTTTTTTTTTTTTTTTTTTTTAATTCTCTTAGTGTGTGAAACGTAAAGATAAACTTTGATACGTAGGATTATATAACTCTTTTAAAAATAAACGCGCGAGATCGATGAGTCGGAAAAACTTTTATATCGAGAGGATATTCGCATTTCGAAAGAGAGAAAGAATATTTTTACATCTCTTTCTCTATCTCAGAAAAAATGTAACTTTTTTTTACAATTTTCAAAAATACGACAGATCGATAACC
Source organism: Pseudomyrmex gracilis (assembly GCF_002006095.1). Classification (NCBI taxonomy): domain Eukaryota; kingdom Metazoa; phylum Arthropoda; class Insecta; order Hymenoptera; family Formicidae; genus Pseudomyrmex; species Pseudomyrmex gracilis. Next base: position 747,707 of record NW_018020646.1, read on the forward strand.
GGCGGCTGATGTAAGACGGACTTGAACTACTGGCGAACATGATTTGCGCCATACTTTCGAAGTAATAAAGTCATCTCGCAGCGAGTGCGGAATATCGTACGTTCTTTATGCCTCTTATGTACACATATATATATGTGTATATATATATATATATATATACCTGGCGCTTAAATCAGACTTACCGAGATCCTTTGTGCGACTATATAGGAGAGAGAGCGCCAGGGGGAAGAGTTGTGTCACCCTATTGTAGGATCGCTTCCCTCGGACCATCCACCGTACGCTCGATTACATGTAAAGTTTTGTGATTTGAGGTTGGACCGTATTACACGGGTTCACGGACCTTATTTTACGCAGGAGCGAATCCGTATGGGAAAATAGCTAATGAAACTTACACTTCGGACGCTCAACTGACGAAGGGTGTGTCTCACCCTTTAATTAGAAAAGTACCTGACCGTAGATCACTGTTCAAGATTATATACACTTTATTAATTAGTGCAAATATGACCTACTCGTTTAAATTATGTGCGTATTTCTACGTGTTTATTCGGGGCGTTTTGCAATAGAAATATCCTATTTCGATACAACACGTGAATACACGTGAAAATTAACCGCGTCCTCATTATCGGCGTAAAGTGAGCGGCTCGCATCTGCTATTACGATTTAAACGAGGCAGGCAGTTAAATTATTTAATCGTTGCACGGGGATATGTAATCCACCGCAGCTATGAAAAACATTTTCTTCACTGAAATTGTCTGGCAAACGTGTGTAATTAACTCGCCCATTTGCATTGGCATTCGCGTTTTGTTACAATTAAATATTGAATTTTTCCATTAACAACTGGCCGAAGTCTCGCGTAATTGTTATTTTATTTAACAGGTCATCTCCCGAACGAGTAAATCATTCGAATTAATTATTAATTTACGTAACAGAGTGTGTGTGTGTGTGTGAATTGTATATACTACATGTATTATATATATGTATACATATCAGTTGTATATAATCTTAGAACGTTATGTGAAGGCGCTTCGTAAAGAAACAGTATTTATTTCTGTCACGCGCAGTTATATTTGCCACAAACTTGTGCATACATAACGTGAACTTTCTACATATCTCTCTTTGGTCTCTCGAAAATAAGCTTTGCCGTACGGATAACCGATGGAAAATATCCTCTTGCAGATTTTCGTTCAGAGGCACGAAATTAACCGACACAATTTCGAAACCAAATTTACTCGCGTGGACCGACCGCGTGGATTTTAATCGCCGAAGCGGGAAATATTCTCGACACACAAGCACGGAGAACTGTGTGCCGTACGCGCGTTTCGAAAACGTCGGCCTGGTAGAACGGCCGATTCTTAACAGGAGTAGACAGATGGATTGAAGTGCGGAAGCTCTGTATTCAAGTACTGGCCGGGCGCGATGAGAGCACCCGTGAAGGACGAAGGTACTCGTGTGCGGGAGAGAAGAACGGCGCCGAGAATGGAAGAGGAAGTAAAAGCAGAAGAGGAAGACGAGGGAGAGAGACAGAAAGGGAGAAAGAGAGAGAGAGAGAAGACAGGAAGAGCGAGAAAGCAGCACTCAAAGTTGATGGCGTCAGCTGTTACGTACTGTTGTCGACTTTAGGTCGAAGCGCTACACCCGCCTCTTCTCGTCCTTCGTTTCGGGGTGAGAAGAACGGCCAAGAGAGGCGACGAAAAGAATATAATATTAAATCTCTCACGGTCGTGGTACATGCTCTCTCTCTCTCTCTCTCTCTTTTATTCTCACACTCCCTGTCCCTCTTTCCCGGACGGATAATCCGCGATTTACGCCACAACGGCGCGCGAGAGAGCGCGGGGAAGCTTTCTCTCGCGGAAAGTTATCAGACTTTCCATTATACGTATCTTACGTCTGCCTCCGCGCGCGATCTAAAAGAAATTCCTCACTGTCCCTGCTTTTCCGTCTCTCTCTCTCTCTCTCTCTCTCTCTCTCTTTCTCTTTCTCTCTCTCCTGTTTTCTTTTTTTGGTCCCCGCCGTGCTCTGTCCAACGTGCGATTCCCCGGCAACTCAATTTGATGTCCTCTGTTATTCTGTTTGTATCTCCCCGTTGTGCCTTCCTCCTCTTCTCGCTTCTTCCGTTCGGCCGAAGCTGCGTAGAACAAATTCCGTTCTTCCTATCGCAAACATTTGAAAAGTCTCTTCCGTGTACGCGCGCACGTATGCGCTTGTTAGAAATGTCTAATTACACAGTTATTTTCCTTTACACAAATAAAATACGATTTATACATATATATATATAGACTGTGTCAAATACAGCGGAAGAGTTGAAAGATAGAATTTATTAACGTGTCTTTGCAGCGCGAAACACACGAAGTATACGTATAACTTCCTGCAATTATATACGATCCAAAATTTAAGCGTAGATAATCGTTATTTTCCATTTTCTCTCGTAATCATCCAAGCGAAAAGCTTCAAAACGCATTACGGCGAGAACATTTATAGCGAACAACACAAATAACACGTTGAAATAAACAATTCCATTTGTGAACAGATTGCGAGAATGATTTGATTGCCGAAAGCTCATTGATTTGTCGCAAATTCGGTACATTTAATCAGATGTCATCGCGTGTTTGCTTCTGTTTTGTGCGACATGGCTTTTATTCTCGCATAATTACTTTAATAATTCTGATCGTTCCAGATCATTTTGCTCGTAATAACGTACGGATACAGAAATATCAGATTTTGCTGACACTTTTTAAATAGCAATTCTTTTTTTTTTTTAATTCCGTTTTTCTTGTGAGTTCTTTAATTGTTCTTTTTCAAACACAGCTACAGGACGGAAAAAATTGCATTAATTTATCGGAGTCAATTTAATGCGACGAGTTTTCTCGTCGCGCGAATACACACGCACTCGCGACAACAGTTTATCTGCTCCCCGCGCAACCTCCCGCGCTGATTCTCCGCGAAATTCTCGAACGCATAATAATTTCATAGAAATATCTCGCGCGTTTCACGAGTCTATCTCGGGGCTTATGTGACTTTTTTCTACTTCGCAGCGCGGAAATGACGGTTGTGGCTCGGGACGCACGGGTCTGCCGGTGTCACGATGAAGAATCCACCACGCGGTTCGTTCGTTTATTCGTTGGTTTTTTTTTTTTTTTTTTTTTTTTTTTCATCATTTTGTTTTTGTTTCCAAGCAATCGTATAACTTAAAGCGCGTGTACACGTTATTCTATTTTAACGCCCACGATCGCGGCTCGACGCGAATTTGCCATTTTCCGCTCACGCTTTGGCGAACACGCGACGCTACTTCATCCTATGTTAGCTTCTGTTCATGACAATGCGCGCTATTATATTCACGCGAGCAAAACTTTTCAACATCAGTATATATTTTTAAGATAATTAAACTCACACAGAGTGTTCTCCACTATTTTGTTTTGCAGATTTTTTTGACGAACTGGACGCAATAGACCGTTTCAAATGTAACATAAAAACATACGATAAATGTTTCATCTGTATAATTATCTTCCGTTGTTTGAGCGACCGGCTTCGTAAGTGCCTGCAGCAAAATCCGAAGAGTATATAATCCAACGTGTAAAAATTCCCGACAAAATACAGAAAATAGAATTTTTCCAGTCTTGCGTTATTTGATACGTTGGCTCGTTTTCCGTGTAACCAAAAGAATCGTGTTTCGATCTGTGTAACCGTTCGACTGAAAGTCGCGCAACTCTTTTAATTGAAATACATACGAACGCATCTATGGATACGAATGTTTTCGTTCGGCACAAAGCGCGCTACGACAACTTTCACGTCTAAATTGATGCGTACTCGAAACAATTTATATAAACAACAAAGTGTGTTTTTTTTTTTTAAATAAAGAGTATTTTTTATATCTTGTATGAAGAGAAAATTTATAATTTTGCGCCGGATGTGATGGCTCTATTGTGATAAACCATCACGTGGTTTACGGTAGACTCATTCAATTTTCGGTCATATCAATGTCACGTACAGGTCTTCTAAACTTGCACAAGTTATGAAAATCTATCGGTATCGATGCATGTAAGTTTCGAAGATCAGGTTACATTGAAAATTGAAGGATTAGAAGAGCCGGCGCTCCTCTCGCGAATATAATTTCAAAGTTAATCGCGCGATATAGCGTATTATATAATACATATAGAATTTCATGTTTTTTTTACAGTTGCTTCGGAAACAACTGGCAAAACTTTAAAATGCGAAAACAATCGCTCGAGCGTGCACAGTGCGGCAGCACGTATAAAAGGGCATTTCGCTCCATAAATGTCAGCGTCGTCTTTTTTTTCTGTCCCCGGTGTACCGTGGCGAAAAGAATCATGTTTCAATTCGCGTTACATTCGCATGCGACCGAAAATGCGACGGTGGTGTATTTAACTGGATTTCGCGCGGAAGCACTCGTGGGACGGCGCGTGACGCGCTGCGCTGTGCTAGCCATGCCTCCGCGCGCGCGCGCGGACGTGTGTGTGTGTGTATGTGTGTGTATGTGCACGTGTGTGTGAAAACGCTCGGTCGATCGATCTCTCGACTATTTCGACGTCGACAGGTCGGAGAGCAGACTCTGACCCGCAGTTACTGAAAATTAAAAACAAAAGGAAGAAAGAAAAGCGAGGAAAAAAGAAAGACACTCGATGCGGTGTCTCTCTTCGACACCGAATGCGCGGAGAAATAGCGTCAACTACAGCCAAAAAAGGGACGCGAGTACGACGAGCCGTGTTTCAGGAGGAAAATATTGCGGCGCGATAAACGTCACCGATAAGCGCGCGTGGAGACGACCAATAAATTTTTTGACGGTTGACGGTGCGTTCGCGTGAGAGACAAAGAGAAAGAGAGAGACTTGTTTAGTGGCCGTTTTCGGAATTCGAAATAAAACGCTCGCCCTTTCCGCAACTCGTTCTCTTTCTCTCATTCTGTGCTCTCCAGTTGTTTTTTCTTCCTATTTTATTCGCCAACCTTTTGCAAGGGAGAACCGCCACACGCTCTGGAGTACGTAACAGCGCGCAGGAATTTTCCGCGCGTTGTTGGAAAGTTTTTGTTTCAGTCGCGAACACACACCAGGAAACCCAGGTTTTTTTTCTCTCTATCTTTTTTTTTTAATGAAATCAAACTATTTCTTTCGCATACCGTTTGACATTATTCCGCGCTTCTCTATTGAAGAGCAATTTGTCAACGTGACCGTACAGGGCGTTGCAAGAGTTCTCGTCTGAGTGCAAAACAAAAAACGTTAATTTAACAAGTTTCTAATATCATAACAAAACAGTGATTTCAATTTTGTTTGAAAAATTCAGACTTACTTACGAGAAAACGCCGTTTTTTTTCCAGAATAATATCTTTGAATATAACACATCTTCCAATTTAAAAGAATAATAAAAAATTCAACAATTCCTCCACGATATTAAATAGCTCGGGAATAAAGAAGCAGAAGCGGATTATCTCTCGCAGAAGCTCGAAACGCGCGGTGTAAAAGAGTCTGCAAGATAAAAAAAAAAAAAAAAAAAATATTTCCAACACTCCGTGCATCATCGGACGGTGGCTAGTAAATGGGTGTCGCCGATAGCCCTCGACCACCGTTGGGAAAACCGATAGCGCAACGATCATCGAGTAAAAGAGTGATTGATAAAAAAGGAAACGCGAAGCGGCCATTGCCGCTTCTCTCTCGCGGGGATCGTATCGGTTGGCGGCAGCATCAAAATGAAATGATTATCGCGTGCATTGATAACCTCGTCGCTAAATTGGCGCAGGTATGCGAGCGGGTAGTAAAACATTGAAAGCATCAATCGTCGTTTAAATTAAACGAGATAATTTTATATAAAAAAAAAAAGAGAGAATTTCTCTCTGACAACAAATGTTGAGAACGCGCATTGTTTGATTTTTCAAGTCAAGATTGCAAAATGCTACGTTTTTTCTTAATTTTATATAACTTTTAGCAAGAGGAGAAACATTTATATATATATATATTGTTTGAAGTATTTTTCTATATTCTCTGTCAAATGCAGAAAGAGAGAGAGAGAGAGAGAGAGAGAGACGAGTAGTTTTTTTTATTGTTACGGATAATGGGAGAAGAGAAAATGATCACAAGAGATAACGTCAACCACATTTCGATGTAAATGCACGACAGTAGATGATGAGTCGGGATTATGTTTGGAGACTAGGTATTAACCCAAACTGATGCAGCACACAGCGCATTCTCTGGATGTCAATAAAGGGATAAAGAGATGGAATCGACTTTGCTTGCCTCATACTGAGATATCGACTTTGTCCGCAATATCCGGCGCAACGGTCCGAGTATGTTTCACTCGATTCTTTATCCGAAAGCGATTTCCGAAGAGATCCGTAAAGGTAGAAATGAAGCTGCCGTTTTATTAGAACGATATAGCTCTCGCCGTACGGATCGTAAAAAGAGTTCCGTTTAGTGGGTTCAAGCAAGGTCTTAATTACGGTGAATTTGTTGACGGTGCTAGTACATAAATAACACACAACATTAAAGCACGAAAAATCGCAAAATTACATTTGATAAAAGAATTGTTATTATTATTATGCATAAAAAATCATGCAAATAGGAAAGCACAACCGCGCGAATTTCTCAATTTTCACTTATAAACCTTCTAATACGGCATGTTATATATGCGCGTCGGTCATTGCGACGATGTGCATATGCACATGCTCTCGTATATATTTAGGAGTGCATTTTGCGCGTTCTGCCGTTAGAACGTTAGCGATCCGACAGGCACCGCCGCATCTATTAGTCAATGGTGAATGAATATTTGATAGCGAGAGTTATGGTCCGATCAAATTCCACCTCCGTGTGTATATTCCCGCTGCTTACGGATATTTTATGTACATGACCGGCTGATATATAGGATGTATCTCTTATTTACGGCTTGCTGCCGATCGACGTACGCGGACCATATTTTCACACTTCGTAAAAATTCCCACTTGTCCAAGTTCTACTCAATGTGTATTACGTTAGACATTCGTGAGAAGCGATGTATTCTTCTCTCACGGCAATTTATTTACGGACATCTATATGTGCGAGATGTTCCACAGGAGCATCTTTATATATATATACCGTAGATAATATTGAGTTTAATAATAGACGATTTTTATACAAAGGCGGAATAAAGATCAATTAAAAAACTCTTAACGTTTAAAAGATAAAATTATTCTCACATTTAAAAGAAAGAGAGGAATTACAAAAAGTTACTGATATTAGATATTTCATCTTAAATGTAATACACGTTTTCTCTATCTCTATCTCTCTTTCTCTCTCTCTCTCTCACATCTCTCTTGCAGCACTAAGCCTTTACTAACAGAACTTGCAAGTTATGATGAATGATCGTGTATGATGAAGACGTAATGAGATGCCCCGAACACGAAACACAGTTCGCAAAGACGGATTATATCTCTCTTTCGAATAGCAAAGTTTCATGTTCAATACGATTATTGATAACAGATCGGTGAATGGCCTTAGAGAAGGGCAGCTTCTTCTATACATAAAGTAACACGCGACGTGAAGATATTCGGAAATGTATATTGCAATCGGACTATCGGTCGATTATTTACTAACGATATGATGTAAATTTCATCTTGTATTTGCCGCAAAATTCCATCTCAGCTATTACGTCTATTAAATTGTTTTACTATTAAATAGATATACGTGCAAACTATTATAATTAGAAAGAGAGAGAGAGAGAGACAGAGTTCGTATAATTTATAACTTCAAATGAAGCAAGTGATAATATTTTCTTACCGCACAAGTTTTCTATTTAACAATTTTGTTTGGTAAATAATAAATTAAGTGATTACAAAACTTATAGGACTCAAATGACGAGAGCAATCTCGCAGATTAACGCTCTGTTGCGTAATAGAAGATACGCTTTAACTGAGATATCTTCCCGTGCCCGCGATTGCAACACTCTCCTCTATTGTTATTCCTACATTGTTTCGTTAAAATTAATGAACTAGTCGTGCTCCTTCTCGCTACGATTTAACGACTTTATCTATGTCTCGAAGATCTCGAAATGCATTTTGCAATATCAGTCTTGACAAAGTTTGCAAAACAATCCCGACGGTCGCGAGAGTGAGAGAGAAAGAGAGAGAGAGAGAGAGAGGGGCTGCGTAAAATAATTGCATATAATTCAACAATTTATCTCCGCACGTAATAGTTGGTAATAGGATGATGAGGCAATATTTCTCCTTTTCGAAATTTCTAAAAAAAAAAGTCGTTCTTCGTCATGTATAGAAACAAAAGCGCGTGAGATTTCTTCGTCAATGATACAATCAACATCACGTTATCGTCACGTCGCGACGCGATAAGAGTTAAATGAGTTAAAACACAAGGCACACATAAAGTCGGCTACGGCTGACCATTGCCGAGGCGTTACCACTTGAAATTGATATGCCGCCGCAGCGCGCCGCGCGTGGCTATTCTTCCTTACACGTACCGGCCCTTTTGTTTCCCTACATCCATTACCTGGGACACTGCGCGGAAGGTGCGAGAGGAGCACGTATACGTGCAAATGTGTTAGTCCGTGAATGTGTGTATACGCCACGCGCGCTTGACGCACGTGTTTCTTTGAACTCGCGTACATGTATTCGAGTTCGCACGTACAGAATGTTTCGGAATGTTGTAAAATCGAAATATTTTGTGAAATCATTTCAAAAGAAATTCTCATAATTATTTTGAAATGATAAACGGAGATTTCATTTTGTGTCTGATAAAATTTTTTAAGCTTCACAAATTAAAATATGTCTACGATAGATGAAAATGAAAAACATAATTAACGCGACAAAAAAAAAAAAAAAAAAAAAAAAAAANAAAGAAATTCTCATAATTATTTTGAAATGATAAACGGAGATTTCATTTTGTGTCTGATAAAATTTTTTAAGCTTCACAAATTAAAATATGTCTACAATAGATGAAAATAAAAAACATAATTAATACGAAAAAAAAAAAAAAAAAAAAAAAAAAAACTTTTGTGATTAAAATATAAATAAATATATACAATAAAATTTTCGTGTGACAACACGCGCATGACAAATAAAGATATTTAAAACAACTTTTGCGTTTTTTCTATTTCTCTTCACGTTTACTTCTTACGTCCGCTTAATTACGCGCGTTACTTTTCTTTCTAAACAGAAATGGTTTAGTATTATTCTGAAACATTCTTTCTCTGTGTGCGTTTTACCGTATCCGTAGCACGCACGGTCCGCTTCTGCTATTTAGTCATTTGCGCGTGACTCGCCTGGCGAAACAGCTTCCGGTCCGACTCTCAAAGGAAAAGCTCGAACGAAGCGAGCGAGATAAGGAGGAGGTGAACTGCGAGACGAGAGAAAAAAAATTCGGATGAAGAATATATGGCGACGGGCGAGGCGAAGTGAATGTAACCGGGCAAGTCGCGGACTTTATCGGCGGGCTCCTTGAGTTTTGTGCAACATCGCTTTACCGTCGCCATTCTTGCAAGTTGTCGTCGTTCTTGCTTGCGCCTTCGCGATCCTCTCGTGTTGCTTTTCTCTCTCTCTCTCTCTCTCTCTCAATCCTCAACGTCTCTCTTTCTTTTTTCTTCTTTTACCTCGTCCCTGAGACGACGCCTGATTGAACGACTTTGTCGCGGCACTGAGGCGTCTCGTTCTGTTGCGGTAAATACGTTTCCCGGCAGGTTCGAACAGATTTTCGACAAAACGATTGTGCCAGATAAATATAGTTCAAGCACACATAACGCGCGTACACACACTCGATCGCTATTGACGGCTACAGGATGTTCCAAAACTATCAAAGATTGCTCGAAATTGACATAATTTTATTGACATGTTTTTTTCTCTTCGAAAGCAAACTCTACTTACTATTTTGTTTATCAATTGTTGTGTATCGCTTTAAAATGTATATTAACTACAAAGTATGTTGTTACAATTCTTTTGAAAACACATGTTGGGCAAAATTGTTTTACCCACCAAATTAGAGCTCGAGTTTCTAGTTGAAAAGCCATTGTTTTCGTCGCAATCATATGCGCGATATGTGAGATCGGCAGCGCCGACAAATTTCGTTGGGAGTATTACGTGCTGCCGGAACGTTGTCTTTAAGGCTTAACATGTTCTCCAACGGATTTAAGCGTAAACCGGTGTCGTAACATCGGCACGAAACATTTACGCGACATTTAACACTCCGCGCGTTGTGTTTCTAAACCGGTGTCAGTAAGACGGTGTAAGTGGGTCGTGTAAACGTAGTTACAACTGTGCAGACGCGGGCGCAAAGAGGTTTAACCCATTACACCGAGTCTCGAGATGACCATCGAGCGTCTTGGTCGAGACAGAGATGAGTATTTCTCGCGCGCGTAATTTTCATTATTGACGTCGCCGTTAATTACGTCGCACGATAATTGAAACCGTTAAAAAAAGTCGTGAAACAAAAATTGCTTCTAGTTATTTTTTCCTATCATATTATTTATCAATATTGTTTACAAAATATGTGTTCGTTTTAATCAGTACACGATTTTAGTATTGCTTGCGCGCATGAGAATTATTTATACATCTAAAATTATTACGCTAATAGTTTACAGCGCGTCTATATATATGTATTTTCTGCAAAATAAAATAAAATTTAACCAATTATCTGCTCACAGTAAATAATCCCCGGAGCTTTGGTCTGTGCCCTACTTTCAACCCGAGGAATATCGAGCACCCACCATCGAACGATTTAGTTTTAAGACATCGCGAAGCGCGACTTAACAAGATTCAATCAATATCGAACGCGTGTAGCGAATGGCAAAGTCCACCGCGCAATAATCCCAAAAACCCCGTAAGCGGAAATTGCAGAAAATAACATCGCGCGCACGCGCGCGAACGGAGTTTTTCCATCGCGTAAAATTCTGTTCCATCGACTCGTAAGCTGTAGCAAAATGAGCGATTTGCTGATATTGCGTCTCGCGGCGGCGGCATGCGACGAAGCGGAGTCCCGTCACACGTGACACGGATTTACGGTCGACGCTTTTAGCCTGTTTCTCCATTTTTCTGGTCGCGAGCTCGGATTTGAGGCGAACGAAACGCCGGCTGGTCGTCGAGGGGAGAATGGCGAGGAGAGAAACGGGAAACGCGAGACAAAGAGGCGTCATTCGACGTGAAAGAGAGAAGGAGCTTGTGTTGTTACAGCAGGCACTGACTTTATCGGGCTTTCGAGTTTATATATTTTTCTTTTACAAGGGGTTGCCGCCCCTCGCATTTTCACGCTCTCGAACCCGCACCAAATCCTTTCCTCTCACGTTCTCACCCCCGCTGGAGGTTTCTTGCTCTCTTTTTCTTTGTCTTTTTCTCTCTCTCTCTCTCTCTCTCTCTCTCTCTCTCTCTCTCTATCTCTCTCTCTTTTTCCCTCTGCTTCCACTACTGACGCTTCCATTCACCAACAGCCGCCCCATTTCGCGCACCGCGCATTCATTTCAACTCCCACTCTGGTTGAGTTCTTCTCACACCTTCGCCTATCGCGCACCCCTATTTCGCACTTAGAAACCAGCCTCTCTCAACCACTCTCCATCGGTTATTTATTTGCGATAGTTCGTGCTTTTTTATACCACTAACGTACCTTCGTGTTGGAAACCTTTGTTCACATCGCCCATCCCCCTGTGTGTGATTTCTCTCTGCCTTTCGACGGTGTAGATTGAAAAACGAGAAGGTGTACAAAATGCTGCCTAACAGCCATTACCAAGAGATGAGTCGTAAAAATAGAAAAATAAAAATTCTCGTTTTTTTTTGTTTTTTTTCGTAACACCCATCAGAAACACGATCGTCAGAAACCCTCAGTCAGTCTGTATCCTGTATGTTTTTTAACGCTGCAGCTTTGAACGATGTTCGATAATGCGGCTTCCCAGGCTTGATGGGATGGCTTTATCGAGCTTGCTCATGAGCTTCGCTCAATTAGCTTTCCCCTCGATATAGCGACAAAAGCATAACGACGCGTGTCCATTCCAATCACTTCGTAGCTCGATTTTCGCGCTTTATTGTTTCATTAACCTTTTCTCTGATTTATTCGAGTACATTATTTTTTTTTTTTTTAATATAAAAACTACATTAAATATCGTTTAGAGTGAGAAAAAGCAAGAAACCATTTTTTTTTCTTCAACAATATGAGCATATAACGACGAAAGTTACATGCCATAATAAACGGCTTAGCGCAGTTATCTGACACACAGCGCGAAACGACGCAAGTCTTAAAGGGCCGATTAGCGGTCCAACTAATTGGGAAAACCATCCCTCCCGCTTTTGCAGGGAAAACAGAAGCGCTGGACATGCGCGCAGACAAGCGCAGGCACGCTCTCTCGAGCCTGTAACAACAGGAAGATTAATCGCTTTAATTTCCGAGACATGATTAATCATAATTAACAGCTTGCGTTGGTAGCAGCCCCACAGCGGGGATAAGAGGCGCCAAAAGAAGGGGATGAGAAACGCGAGTGAAGGGAAGAGTTGCACGAAACACGTAGACTGTGACAGATAATATCAAAATACACATTCACACATACACACACACACACACACACACACACACACACACACACACACACACGCACGCACGCACACGCACGCACACACACACACATGTACGTGCGCGCATGAAGATTGAAGATAAGAAGAGTCGAGTTTGAAATAATGTACTAAAACAAAGAAAAGTTGTTAGCTTTTCCGGCAGCAAATATAGGAAATAATATTTCGGAGTTTCTCTCAGCTTCCTGCGATTCTTTTCGTTGCTGATCGACTCCGAGATTTTATTTGCTTTGCTTTTTTTATTTTTTTACTTTTTTTAGTTTTAGACGTATTATTTTTTTTTTTTTTGCAATTTCTAATCTCTCTAGATTACACATTGTTGTATATAATTAAACTTCACATTGAGCAAAATAATATTGAGCAAGTTTACACGCTAAGTTCTGCACGAGAAATGACAAACTGGCCGGGAGCACCGGGAGTGTCTAATTTTTCCCTTCTCGCTGCTCGCTTTAGTAATGAAGCGCGAGTTGCCATTGTTAGAGAAAGCAGAGCGCTACATACGTTTTACGCATCGCGGAGGTTTCGTGTTGCCGCGCGAAATCTTTAGGTATTCTCATACAATGGAACATCGTGTAAAAGTTACGCGAAGCCCCGGGCAGCTCCACACCCGCGAATCCTCAAACGTAGTGGCAGACTTACGTTTAAATATTCAGGTCTAAAGATGTAAAATTATGCCGTGGAGAACGTGAACTGTACCCAAAGCGGAGTAAGACTTAAGACATTGACTGGAACGGGAAGCAACTTTGAAAATTTGGTATTCTCAGAGAGTCTTAGTGTATATCCGCCTCTTTAAGGGAGAAGAACAAGACAAGCTTAACGCGAAGGTTTGTACTTGTGTCTGTTTGCTTCAATAATGTCGCGTTAACATGCAAAAATCAATGTCTATAATCTTTATTTAGATTTTATCAAGAAATTCTATTAATCAGTATAAAATCGATAATATAAAATATTATCAAAGATATCAAATCATTGATTCGATATTTTCAAAGAAAAAATCGAATCAATTTGTCACAAGTACAAAAAGTTTATAAAAACAGATCAATAGGATTGTGTGTGTGTTAAAATTATTTGAGAAGAAGAATTGAGACAAAGATATAAATTATTTTCACGATATTTTAGAGATAAAGTTCGCGAAAACAATCTCGCTATATTGCCGAGAGAATGATGCATCAAGCGAGTGCGATAAGCCATTAATTGTCGGAGTTGTTTATAGTAATGGCCGAGAGAAAGAGAGAGAGAGAGAGAGAGAAAGATAAGTGAGAAAACGTGAAAAAGAAAGAAAAGAGAGGAGCGATATAATCTAGCGAAAGGAGGTCAAGAGCCGGTTGGTCGGAATGAATAATATCCCGACACATGCGGCGAACAGTTTCAACCCCGCGGCGCTTCATTTAGCACGTCTGAAAGCGCTCCGGTCCCCTTCCTTGCGCACTCCCTTCTGTGAAGGCAGTGTTTTTCGCAAATTAAGAGATTCGCAATAATGGCCTTAATGGCGGCTCGTAAGACTACCAGCTGAAATTACGTTGCCACTTAAATGCGATTATTTATTGCCTAATTTACTATTACTGCCGACAAGACGCTCTCGTGTACTTCGGTACACCGACTCGTTATGGCGTTACAGCTCGTTGTGTGCCCGTAATTAATTTTTTCCTACCGTTCTTCTTTTCCCCTCTCGATTACCGTCGTGGTGACGTCCGCGGGGTTGAGATTTTAATCCGCAAAAGACGTACGTAAATTTTTTCGGAGCCACTTAAAACTTTATCTCGTGAAAAAAAAAAAAATAAATAAAACGCAAGTGTATATATACATATGTAAACAACATTATTTCTTTGTTATACAGATAAATTATTAGATTTGTTAATTACTAATTTTTTTTTTAGTAAATGTAATATATATGTTGTAATATATATATTGTTTTCGTATTAGTCAAATTTTATATTGCTCGATTATTTGTGCGCAGAAACATAAGTAGAGATTACAATTTGAAAGGCTTTGACACGAAGAATTGGCAGTTACGTAATAAAAGCGTCGAAATCTCACCGGCAAGCTAAGATGTCGAGGATCAGGAGAGTTATATGAAGTCCCTTAAGCCTTGCCGGCGAGAGAGTCTTTGGGGCTACTGCTGCTCGATCGGAAAGTATTTCTCATTTGGCCTTTCAGACTGCTCTCAGGATTACCCCTCGACCTACCACCCTTCCGCCCACTTTCCCCTCTCGCTTGCACACGTCTACCGAAGACATCAATAACGCCAGCTCCAAAGTTTCGCTCCGCTTCAAAGTGTTTCTCTTGCCTTCTTCCTGCCGTCGTCTCTCTTCTCTCTCTTTTTCTTACATTTTTTATAACTCACGTCCGATGGTCCGGGAAGCAATGAACTTTGCTCAAAAAATGACAAACGAGCGTTCGCAAGAAGCGGCGGGAAGTGCCGCTAGAACGATGACCAAAACCGGGACGCAATCGCGCGAGCATAGACATCCGCGGCTTTTGTTATTTTAAGTTCGCGCTGCTTTGTATAATGCAGAACTTTTCTAGATTTTATATATTAATGCCGATTGTATCATAAAAAAAAGAGCTTTAACCGTTAAATGTGATAGGATTTTGTAAAACTTCAAGCTTTGAAAAAATAAAAATAAAATTAAAATATATGAAAATAAATAAAATATCTTTTTTGCAAGTAATTTTTATACGCGAATGTACCGCAAGCTTTTATGCGATTAAAAATCCTTTTCCACAAGGCAAAATTCGATCTCTTTGCTACTGGTCTCTAAAGAGACCAGCGGACCACGACCGTTCACGTTTATTCACGCAAACGAAACGCAAAGGTAAGTCACGGGACGGGCGAAGAGAATGCCGGTAAGACCGAAATCCGAGCCACCGAGGAGGAGGAGGTGGATGGAGGTCAGGCAGGCGCTTGAAAAGAGAAACGAAGGATCCGGAGAGGCGGTTAAAGGCACTGCATCAAGTAGATCAAACATTTTCTGCTGGTTGCTCCCCTTCTCTCCTTTGCGGGGAGCACGAAAATCCACCGAAAGCCCGAATGAAAAAAATCTCTTAATCAAATGACGTGAAAGAAAGCCGGGTCGACGAGAAGGAGAAAAGGGGAACAGGAAGAAAAGCACTCTGAAATTTTAAGCTCCTTCGAAAAGATCGCTAAGAGACCGGGACAGACGTGAGCGAGGTACGGGAGAGACAAATAAAAAGTTCTGCAAATTTGAGTGGTGGTTTTAACGCCGATGTACGAACCGCCGTGGCTGACCGCCGATAAAACCGCTCCCCTGATCCTCTTCGTCCCGCGTGCCGATGCCGAAGGCGATCCCTCGCAGGGATCGATCGATTGTAATTAAATGGAAACGCTTTTACTCGACGCAATGGGCTCGTTACGCTTATCGCTCTATTTTTTCCTCTCTCCCTTTTTTTATCGTGAAATAATATTTTAATTATTACAGCCGCGACGCGCGCGGCGTGCAACGCGGCGGATTTAGCGACGGATTTAAAGAGCACCTTGCTGGGATAAAGATTTCTTAGGGCGAAAGATGAAGCAGCTCCCGCGTCAAAGGGCAAACGTAAATCTCTCGCGGATTTTCGTTCTAATATCAACGCAAGTTTTTGAAAATCATTATATTTATCGTAAACACCAAACGCATCCATTATTGTGGAAGATGATAATTTATAATTGTTTTAAGGACTCTTTATAATTTCCAAAAACCTATAAATCGCAGCTGACGCTAGACAAAGCAGTCTGGCAAAATACCTTGCCTTTAATTACGAAAGAATGACTTGCAAACGTAGTTCTAATGAAAAACGCTAGGTATAGCACATCCAGACATTACGCGCATACGAGTAATTAATATACGGAGCGGACCGGGGAGCAATTTTATATAATTGGAACAAGCTACGCAAAAATATTTAATTACAGAAATTTAAAACAAGTTCATACATATTCTCGAAAACAAAAAACGAATCAAGTCCTCTGGTGAAGTTCGTGAAAAGCATTTGTTTCGCAAATTTGTTTTATTTATTTTTTTTTTTTTTTTCAAGAGAAGCTTTACTTTCCCCGCCGTAAAAGTTGCACAATCGTTGATCGTACACCGTGCAATGTTGTTTAATCAAAAAAAAAAAAAACTTGATCTACAATGTATTTTTCAACGACAGATAGTTTGTGCACCGGAATTTGTGCAACGAAGTTGTGTGTTTATATCGTGCAAAGCACCAGACTCTGCCGACTGTCACGCTGTGGCATCAGCGCGTTATGTATGTTGTACATGTTTTATTTACCATCGTATAACGTTGTTTTCTTTAAACTGTATCTAGTATGCGCGGTCATTGCAACGGCGTCACATAACTAGTGGCGAACGAGATATAAAAAATGCTACACATATATCTGAAAAACCGCGCGTACTCTACTTGTCGATCGAAAAAGATCGGCAAACAGTGCGCGGCAGATATGTATGTGTGCACATATTTGATTCGCGTTTGTTCAAGTATCAATATAATTGCAAACAAAATCACGCGTGATAGGTATCTATTCGGAGTTAAATTAATCGAATGCGCGAAATTAACGGAAAATTTTGAAATAAACAATAACGCATTTTTTTTACTCGTAACGTACATTTCACATACATAAGTTGTGTAATTATTTAATTGACTGTTAACTCTTTCACACATCGACGTTTATATCTTGATAACAGGCACACCCGAGGGTCCGGCGAATTCGTGTTTCCGGCAAGTAGTAATACCGCAAATGTGGTCAGCCGCCAGTCCAGATTCTGATGGAAATCGTCGGCCGCAAATCCAGATTTCCACGAGAATCGCGAAACACGTCCGACATTCTCGATGAGAAATCGCAGAATTTACCTGCGCCCGCCGCGGCCGCCGCTTACATTAAATTAAAAGCTTAATTAACTGCGCACTGCAAGTGGCAATCAATGACCGACGGAATTCCACAATAAGCCGTTGGCCTCATTAACTCGCGTGCGAGATTGGAAGTAATGTCAGCAGTCAATTGCGCGCGCAATGTATAATTGCAAAAAAACAAAATTGTCGAGATAAAAAGAGCGCTTGTGCAAGCATTTATTATAGCTGAAAAAAATATCAAAGAACAAAAAAAGATAACAACACGTGCTGTTGCTTAAGCTTAAGATACCAGTCCTTAAAATACTTCTCCCATTGCGTTCAACTCATTCCTAAGCTATTATAGTAGCATTTATTTACGCAATTGTTTGTGTGTGCGAACTAAAACGTTATCGGGCAATAATAAAAACCGACAACAATGTTGCACGCATGTTGCAGCGATACTGCGATCGTCACGCGCAATTTCAGTCAAAATAACCGCGACGTCGAGGCTGTCATCGTCGTGTGCGAACGAATATCCATTGCAAAAGTTGACTCGCAACAAGCCGCGCATGACCTACTGACGTCAACAGTCTGTCGACATCTGTTGTTTCAGATATGTCAGCGTCTAGTTCCACATCATAATTTCTCGTTATAGACGAGATATTTTTCATTAATTCATTCATGTTTGCTTCCTCTCGAGTTTTATCAGACCCCCTGGGTATCTGAAATAAAAACACAGATAAACGCTTATCAGAAGCACACACACATACACACACACACACACAATTGTATAGATAAGATATAACAGACCTCGGTAATAATATCGAGTGTGTCGCTTCAACTGTGTCACACGTATTTATTATAAAAGTAAAATTTAAAAAAAAGACAAACAGCCGAAGTTGTACTTACAAAAGTCTCACGTGCGTCGAGTCGATAACTGTATAACGATGTGTACCGATTATAGTAACCGTTTTATCGCTGAGGACAGAGCAGATTCTTTGAACGATAAATTATGTATGAGCGAGTGCTGTCGCGAAGCTACCGGGTGAAAGAACAAAGGACGAGAGGTGATACACATACGAGACAGGAATATATTTATTCATTCAACGGGTGCATAATTTTTTCGCATAATGCAGGCGGCGCACGACTCCGATCATATCGATGTCGTCCAAAAAATATCGAGTGCATTCGCAAACATAAACAAAAAACAAGAAGCCACGCGCTCTACAATAGAACAGAAAATAAAGAGAGAACGAACTACGCACAGAAATCCCATTTGCATAGGAAAATGACGCCACTAAAGGCACGCATAATTATCATAGTTGCGCAGTTATGGCAAGCGCCGAATTGTTAAAATGTTGAGTGCCGAGGAATTTTCTGACAGGCTCAAAACCAGCCCGTGAATTTAGGAAATTCAAGCAGCACACGGACATACGCGAAAAGAACCCGCGCCAGAATTAATCACCAGCCGACTAAAATAGTTGAGCTGCGTGACATAGTTTCGTGTCTCACTCGCTCTCTTGGAGCGAGATATAAAACTAGATATTTGCGAGGAAGAGAACATTTCTTTTTTTTTTTTAATCATTTATATCTTTGTGACGAGTAAATGTTCTACGTTTTGAGAACACACGCCGATTTTAATTTCGACGTCGTTTGCGCTTTATTGTGCACGTTAGAGAACGGAACGTCGTTTTTTTTTTTTTTTTTTTAAAAAATAAAAGACCGATATAAAAAAAACTACACAAAGTAAAATTATATTATTATATTCAATTCGCTGTCTTTTTTTGAAACGTATAATTCATAATTTTATTTTTTTTTTGTCGAAAAGACAAAAACAATTTTTCCACAGTAATGTTCGGTGTTTCCACCGGTGTATTCCAATCAATTTGTCGGTGAATCGAAATTTGACAAGCAAGATTTAGCGACAAAAGCGCATTCACACATACCGGCACTTCGGTCGCAACTGAGAGACAAACTATTTGATCAATGGTTGCACGTCGGGGAAGCTCAAGCTCGGCTTGTATCGCTGAAAGTATGCGTCCTACGCGCCATCGGTTTTGGCCGACTAAATATTCGGTCATCGGAGACTTGCTAAAATTGTCTGGTATCCCATGCTTATCGAAATACTCGATCTTAACCGAGAGAGACCGCGATTACGAAACAAAGCGGAATTTGCTATGTCGAGCGTTTCACCGATCTATATATCGCCATACATCTGATACCTAACAAATTCCAATTCCAGAAATATCTGTTCTTAGACTCCTCCAGACTCTTATCATAATTAATTTAATTTTTGTATCACGCGCAAAAGTTACGATTTTGCGTGTTTTTAATACCGTAGGATTTAATTTTTTTTCTCTCGAATAAAAAAGCGCGGGAAAATTTGCAGCTTCGCGCGAAACGTCTGTCAGATTTCGCGATGCACAAGCATATAATCGAACGCCAAGCCTGGTGTTTAATATTTACTATGCGGACCACGTTACAGTAGTTACGACACGATGGATCGGAGTAATAATACGGCTGGCACGCTATTGCGCTCAGTCATATTTCATGCTCTTAATACAGTTCCAACATTATATTACTTCGTCGCCGAGGCGCGCGCCTCTTTTCCGGGCCCGAAAACTCACCGATAATTTTACGTAGTCGCTGTAACGCACGTAACACATTATTTCGTTCGACGCTTCTCGACAGCGTCTTATTAATCCCACCGAGGGTGGTACGAGTCTGATATTTGGTACAACAAAATTTTCGCTATATATTATGAAGTGTAAAAAAACTGTTATGACGCGTGTGACACTCGAAATTAACAAAAAAAAACTTTTATATTGTAAAAAAAAAATTAACAAAAAAACTTTTATATTGTAAAGTTTAATATGTGATATTTCACATACACACTATAAAATACTATAATTCTACCAATTGTAAGACACCCGGTATATGTCTACCTGCTAATCACCTGGCACAGTCTAGTGGCGCTATCTCTAAAACATTGTTGAAATCATTTCTTAAATCTTGCTCACCTTCAGCAGATAATATTTGCCTCTAATTTCCGCATTTCGCGACATAAACGTGCGTTGCAAACTCAAATATGGACACTTCGGTTTCGAAACCGGGTCCGCTATATTTTTTTAAGCGAGTTTTCAATAAAAAAAAAAGTGAAACTAGTCGGACAACTTTAGTCGCGTTCGCCTTTCACTCGCGGTCTTGTTTAGAAAATGAGTCTAATCGATTGTGCAACACACGCGAGACGTCAGAGTTATCGACCCCCCGCGGAATCGTATCGTTTTGACAGCTGTGTTTGACGTGTCTCGACTTATCGCACAGATACAAATGCCTATCACGGTTGCCCAAGTTCCCGCGTACTACGTATCCTTCGTTTGACGGCATGTAACAGCACGTGGTTCAGAATAACGAGGGAATCCGTCGAAACAACATCACCCAACAATGTTCTCCCTCAGAAACGCTCTCTCCGTTTCCTTGCAGAAATTTGCGAGAAAACTGCATTTCTCGCAAACCCGGTGAGTAATAAAAACAACCGATTCTTCTTTGTAAAAAAAAAAATATACATCTGATATACAAAACCTTTGCAAAACCTTTGAATTTTATTATTTTTAGGCGAGCAGCCGTAATAATAGATGGTAAAAAAATAGCGGAAGAGATTCAAGACGAATTAAAGGCTGTTGTAGACACTTGTATAAGTGCTGGAAAAAAAAGACCGAAACTGGTCGCGATATTAGTGGGAAATCATCCTTCGAGCAAAGCATACATTGGTAGAAAAATGCAAGCAGCAAAGTCAATAGGTAATTTTGTTTTAAATCTTCAACACACATTTATCTCTCTGCTGTAATATACATAAAATTTGATATCAATTTTGTCTCTTCATTGAAATGATAAGGAATCGAAAGTTACACCATTCATTTGGGAGAGAACATAACACAAGCAGAGCTTCTTAAGGAAATCGACTGTCTCAACGGAGATCCGTCTGTCGACGGCGTTTTGGTGCAGTTACCGTTGCCAAAGGACATGAATGAGAAAGAAGTGTGTCAGGCAATAGTTCCTAAAAAGGATGTAGACGGATTTCATTTAGAAAATCTTGGTAATTTAACACTGGACAACAGCAGCATTATACCAGCCACTGCCCTAGCTGTAAAAGAATTAATACTCCGAACTAAGATCGAAACTTTTGGAAAGAACGCCGTGGTTGTCGGTAGATCAAAACATGTTGGGCTGCCTATCGCACTATTACTCCATGCAGATGGCAAAGGTGATTGATCTTTGAACCGATAGTTCATTTTGTCACACCAAGTGGCACTGACAGAGATAATCTGACATTCTAGACCTTTCAACTATGTAATTGATAGCATTATATATAGTCGCAACTATAAAGTCTTATTTTGTACTAAACTTTAGGTTTTTTTTAATATCATTTTGTTATTCTTTTTTCTTAAAAATTCTTCTACACATGTAATTTGTAATTACATTATTTTTTGATCTTCTTTTATTCTTCTTGCCCGGAACTCTTTAATCACGTTTCTTTCATTTGTATTAGGTGAAACAGGTGCATTAGACATGACAACGACCATCTGTCATCGTCATACGCCTCATACAGAATTAGAAAAGTTTACAAAACTGGCGGATCTGATTGTAGCGGCAGCTGGAGTTCCCGGCTTGATCACCAAGGAGATGATAAAACCGGGCGCTTGCATAATCGATGTAGGAATAACCAGGGTAAAAACCGCAGACGGTAAATATCGTCTGGTGGGTGACGTAGATTATGATAGCGTGAAAGAAGTCGCTGGACATATCACACCGGTTCCTGGTGGTGTGGGCCCCATGACAGTAGCAATGTTAATGAAGAACACAGTCACGACTGCTATGAGAAACCAAGAAGATGTAAAACAATCCGTTCTTATGAAAGATAACGGAGTAGTATATTGATATTGAAAATCTATTCAATAGTTAAATGGATTAATTTTCGTATTTTATATGTACGGTCAAAGTATTATTTTTTGTAACAAATTTTGTAAATAAACTATTTTAATGCTTTTTAATGCTTTTAAAATTTAATATTTTTTGCCTCTCTAGGGTTCTGATCTTGGTTGACACGTTTAATCAAGATGGCAACCTTCGTATGGATTTGATATAATTTAAAAAGAATCAGAAACATATCTATTGCTATTTTTGCATTTAAATCGCGGATATAATTACAAGAAAGCTCTTGTAAACTGTGTATCAGTTAAACGGTGAAGAACACAAAGTGAGTTTTTGTGAAAAGCTTCGTGTTCTATTTCGTAACAGTGATATTCACGTGTTTCGCACACAACACTTGCGTTTTACAATAGGAATTGCTACTAATGCTACTTTACTCTACCAACCCTCATCTTTTCTCAAACAAGCTTGGGATCATCTGGCGGAATTAAATTGTAAGGAAGATTTATAGAGATTTTTGTGCATTTCAGAGCTATTTTGGTCTTTTTGGCACATCTTGACATTTTCAAGAGAGGTTAGTTTAATAACGCGGTGTGCGACATATCTCTCTGCGAGAATCAATTCTTATAAATAATGCTATTCATGAATGTTGTTCGTTTCTTTAAACAAGGCGAGAAATTTATTTTTTCGAACAGAATCAGCATCACAAGTTGCATCTACTCAAAAGTTCCGATGTCGAATTCCGCCAAAACAAATAAACCAAAAGTCTTGATTACACGGCCTGATATACCTGTTGCGCCTTTACAGCTGTTACGTGAACGGTAAGAGACAAATAAAATATAAAGCTATTATTTAAAAACAAAAACAATCTGACAGAATTATTTTTTGTTACTTTCTATAGATACGACATCATATTATGGGAAAAACAAGAACCAATACCGCGGTCAGAATTGTTATCCAGAATCTGTGGAGCAGATGCTCTCTATTGTATGTTAACAGATAGAATAGACAATGAAGTTCTAGAAGCTGCAGGCCCACAATTAAAAGTTGTAGCATCTATGTCAGTAGGTGTGGATCACTTAGATTTAAATGCTCTTAAGAAGAGAGGTATTAGAATTGGTTACACACCAGATGTTCTGACTGAGGCTACTGCAGAACTATTAGTAGGTCTTTTGTTAACTACATCAAGGAATTTATTGCAAGCAAATAAAGCGATTGACAAGTAAGAAAAAAATTATATCACAAGAAAGAAATATATAATGCTTGCACCATGAACTGAGTGCATTATGATTTTGCTTTCTGTAGAGGAGAATGGAAAGCCTGGTCGCCTGGATGGATGTGTGGCACAGGTTTAGTGGGAAAGACTGTGGGAATTGTTGGCTTAGGAAGAATTGGCTTTAGAGTGGCAGAGATACTCAAAAGCTTCAATGTTGCTAAGATATTATATACCAGTAGAAGAGTGAAACCAGAAGCATCTAAATTTAATGGTGAAAAAGTTGAATTTAATAAATTATTGGAAGATAGCGATTTTGTTTTAGTTACTGTGGCACTGACATCAGAAACAAAATATATGTTTAATACTGAGGCCTTCAAACGAATGAAACAGACTGCTATATTTGTGAATGGTAGTCGAGGAGATGTGGTAGATCAAGAAGCATTGATAACTGCTTTAAAAACCAGCTCTATTGCAGCAGCTGGTCTGGATGTTATGACACCAGAACCAATTCCACTAGATAGTGAACTTTTAAGATTAGATAATTGTGGTGAGTATCTTTACTGATTTCATTAAATTAACTAATATTAATCTATATTTGTCTCTTTTCAGTTATTCTACCTCATATAGGAAGTGCCACCAAAGAAACTAGAGAGCAAATGGCCAAAATCACAGCAGAAAATATTATAGCAGTTCTTGAAGGAACACCTGAAAATATGCCTGCACAAATTAAATCATAGTCACGTACAATTGGAACTTGAATACAAACTATATTGTTATGAAGGATTCTTGATACTGTATATGATATATCTAATTTGTCAGTGATAAATGTGTATTTATTTAGTTTAAATAATTTTTATAACTTATTCCATTTTTTGCGAGTATTAACTATTAGAAGTCAGTTTTTCACATAAAAATACAAAGTAATACAGAATAAATTAATAGTAACAATAAAATGAGATTTTTTTTGTACTTACTATTCAAATCTGATCTCAACAGTTCTTATATTAAATTGTCTGTTCTTATCTCAGTAGTTTTAATAATAATAAAACTTGTTCGTACACAGTAAAATGTAAAGCTGAAGTAGCAGCAGCTTTTATTTGACTCGGCACTAAGCCCTTAAACAAACCTTGTACTCCCTCCTCTTTAACAGTTACTTTCACGCAATCTAGTAGCCCATTGCATTGGAAAAACTTACCAAATCCTTCACGACCGTGTTCAAAACCTTGTATCTGTAATCTCTTTCTAACAAGATCAAATGGATATACAATTGTTTTTGCTAATAGACCAGCACTACTTCCAGACAGCATAGAATTAGAGAAAGTAGTATCAGCATCAGAAGTGTATCTTTTATAAACATCTTTAAAAAATTCATAGAAAGCAAATTGTAAACCACTGTGTGGAGCAATTTGTAATAGAGTTGGTAATAGTCCCGAAAAGAAGACTTTTGGAGATTCATTCCGAAGAATTAAACTAAAAAATATTTTGTTATAATTCTTAGTATAATGATATGTGATATATATTAAATGTTGTGCACATCTTACCTACAGGAATGTAACATTCCAGTATATACTAGACAATTATTTGATTGAGCTACTAATCTAGTTCTAATAGTGTCAAAAGGAAATGAAACAATTGTTGCTACACTTCCAGCACTAGCACCAGCAATAAAATGCATTGAGTGATTCCATTTCTCAATCTTTGGTATTTCTTGTAATAGTTTCATAAACACTTTATATGAATAAAACTGCAGAGAGACAAAAAAGTAATATATATTAAAAAATATTAGAATAAATACTTTTGTGTCAATTGATTTATGAATAATAATTAACTACATTCTAGTTTTACTTTGCACCTGAGCCATTCCATAAACAATTGAAAGAAATTGCGCAGGTACATGACCTTTCCACAGAGCAGAAATTCCTTCTTCTTTATAAATTAGAAAAAATGCTTGTGGCACAGATCTATATTTGCTAACATGATGTCTCGAAATTGGTTCAACTTGCAACTGCAGAGAGAGTGTACAAGTAATGTTAATTTTAATCTATTAAAAGAGTAATAACAAATATACTAAACTGATTTTTCCTGTGTGTCTATACTATACACGATAAAATTCACCTGAAATCTAATTTTAATAACGTCTAAAGGCTGACATAAAAATCGCGTTACAAATCCGCTGACAGCTCCTGCAATCGCATGATTCGAGTTTGATTCAGAAGATTCTTGCGAAAACCCCATAGTTAACTAAACTACTTTACACAAATACACAAATATGTCGGAGCTGACCGGCTGCTCGCATGGTACAAACGTCAAAAAAGACGGCGTCAAAAATTCGTGGAGCTGGCGCGGAGATCGGAGGACAAGCAGAGCGTTTGCTCGCCAGCGAGCGCCGTACGAACTAAATAAATAGTAGCAATCGGTTATCCGCAACTACGTCGTGTCGATAATGTAACTACTCTACTTTTCAATTTTCTTCTCAAAACGTAAGCCTATTGGCCATTTACTAAATATCTAACGTCAGTCATAATCCGACATTTAAGCTCGGCTAGTCGGTTTAGATTAAAATAAGAGCCAATCACAGTCGATTGCTACTTGGCCGCTCATTGAGCGGTCGTGTTTCTAGATGTACACAATTCGTTATGTACATCGCGTCAGCCAATCAATATATTAGTTTTACAGGAAAACAACATAGTTAATAGCAAATTTGCTGATTGGCTACCGCGTTGCCGTGTCTTGTCTACGAGCGTCCATAGGCCTTGAGCAATATGCGTACTTAACCAAATATTGTTTCATACATGTGAGAAAGGTAACAGAACTTATTTGACGAAAGCGGAGTCTTTTTTATTGCGTTCTTTCATTTTATGCAAAAAACGTATCAGATGCATAACAATTCATTATTTTCATCGAGAAAGCTATATTGAAAGCTATATTACCCGTTTGACTTCTCAAATCTTTTTTATAGACATGTGATAATAATAAATAAACTTTATTTCGTTGAGATTTAAGATAATGACTGTCTATTAAAGTGTTTTGTTGCGTTGTGCCCATTGTTGTCTAAAGTGCCATGGCAAATTGTCCACGTCTTGTTTCTGATTACTTTACTCCACACGTTGTGTGGTATGATAAAGATTATATAGTTGTTATTCGCATTCAATTAAGCGATATATCTGATTATTATTTGCGAGTTGACAACGAGTATTTGATTTTTAGGTATTTAATATATTATATTTTATGTATGTTTGTGCACAAGCATTTATACATATAACAAAACTAAATATATAATACATGTAGCTATAGTAATTATATTATTGTAGTGCAATAAAAGATGATAAAAGATATTATCTCGTCCTGCACTTGTTTGGACCAGTGATAGCAGAGAAGACAAGAAACAAGAATGTAGGAAGGGAAATTACAGTTCGTCTTATAAAAGCGCTTAAAAGTATGTTAAGCATTAATTTTTGTAAATGATTTCAGTGAGACAAAGATATTGAATCAAATTTTTTAATAATTAATAGCTTTTCCATGGTTAAGACTGATCAGTTCTAAGGAAAAAAATTTTTTTATATCACGTGACTTGAGTGAGCTATATGAAATAGATGAGCTGAGTGGTGAAGTCCAAATAAATGAAAAGGAAAGACTGAAGTTTCAAAGTATTTATATCCTAGATTAATATTTGTAAAACATTTAATTATGATATATGTAAATGTTTTTTTTTCTTTTTTTAGGGAAAGCATTGCAGAAGAAGTCAAAAAGCAGTCAAAAAGGATATATATTACCTTTTGAGCAGTGCAGTGATGAAGATGATTCTGATGAAGATGAAACATATTTTTCTGAATTGATATATTAATACATATTATTCAGCTTCTCTCACTGGAGTATAATTACTATCCATATTTTTATAACTAAAGAAATGATTGGTCATTATTTTATAAACATTGTTTACAATTAATAAATTATTTGCACAGTGTTTCAGAAATAGTCATCAAAACACTTTTTGAAGTCTTTACAACTCAAATAAATTCTGCAAAAATAGATAATTATTTATATAATGCCATAAATAAATTTTTGTGGTAAATTTTATTTTTTACCTTTCTGCCAGCAGATGTTGAGTCTTTTAGGGCTCATGTTACAATTTTGAGGAAGTTTGTTATGGGTCAAAATCCCACTCGACGTTCGCTGTGCACACTGTCACACTGTTCGCTTTCCAAGGATTAATAAAAAACAATGAGATTTATATGATTCCCGGTGCGAATTGTGACACGGATATTTTATCTTTTACGGATACATTATATTTCCTCCGTTGTATATTATCAAATTGACAACTTAACAATATTTAGACGTGTTCTTAATCAAGTCTTCCAAAAAAATAAAGTAAAAGTTTTCAGAAATATAATAAATAATTATTTTTAAGATTTTTTAAATCTGACAGTTTATATCACTATTTATGTAAAAAAACATCGGTTGTTGGATCAAGTTCGTTACACTGAATGCAATTCTTGATATTTAGTGAAAACAAATACAATTCTGATACATTCTGTGTCACAAGAAATAACAATTCTTTCTTGTGTAAAACCAAATATAAAATCATTCACATATAATTAAATACATTAAATAAGTCTTTATATTATAAACATTTATACAGTCATTTCCAAAAAATTATACAATTTTTTCTATAATAATTTAAAACACACTTTTGTGTGAGGAAATATAAAATGTTATAAATGCTTATAATATATATTCTTATAAAAACTATACATATATATTTATAACAAAATTCAATAGTTAATTACTAAGGAATGTGTCACTCAGAGGAGAGTCGATGAGACTTGGAGAAATCCACAATCAGTAATTATATAATTATGTCATGCAAATACGCAAACATGTCTTTGGCAATGCATTTAGCTTGATTTTCAACTTTTATAAAATTACGAATATAATTTTTACTGAATCTACCGTTGTATAACAATTAAAACTAACAATATGGCAACTTTATTATTGGAAACAATACGCATCGAAAATATAATTGATTTTTGTAGAATGCAAAAAAATTAATCACAAACACTGAAAAATTAATTCTTAAACGGTTTTTGATTGACGACAGGAAAATGTACATAATCTTATTGTACATATAAGGAACAATTATCGGTAGTTTTACTAGATGTTAATGTACAGTGTGTATATATATATTGTGTGTATATATATGTACATGTACATATATATACATATTGTACATATGTACATATTGTATACATTTGTAATGTATATGTACACACTATACTATATACATATATATACATATATATGTATATATATGTATATACTTGTTTCTTGTGTGATATACAGTAAAATATAAACAATAACAATAATCCTTTGAATGCAATAAAATATCGCTAAATGACTATAAAGTAGCGATAGTCATACGAGCGTAAGATATTAAAATCAGAATTAGTGTGTATAAAAATAGAAAAATAAGGCAATAATAAATAATAAATAGAATTATATAACGGTTATAAAAAGTATTATTGCAAAGTAGCCAATTTGCAATGTAACTTTATACAGATTGTCTATACAAAACCGAATAACATTCATAATCCAGTTTCTTTCGTAAATTTTTTTTATACAATAAATTTATTCGTGTATTTCTATAATTTTGCGTGTGCGTGATTGATTCTCCAAGTGTGATTAATGAAAACCCATCGTAACCCAAATTAGATATTTATATAATATTCGCATTAGACAGAATTTTTTTGCTTGTAAAGATGAACATTAACGACGATAATATTCATATCAGCTTGACACCACTTTATAGTACGTTCGAACGTTACGCAAAACTCGTGACATTCACATACTACTTCTAATGAAATTAATTGTGTAACATCTGGGTGTGTCTTTGCAGCGATATGATTTTTACGATGTTATGTCACACTAATTACTAACTTCGAGCGCGATAATGAAAATTAAAATGAGATACCGATCACCGTCTATATTCAACTTTTTTTATGTGCATCGACGTTCTCTAACTAAACTAAGCTTTCAACTTGTGAGAATTGCCGTTTTAAATCGACCGTATAATACTATAGCACACGCAGCTCGCGATATTATGTGTGCCGAGGTCTTTCTGATATATCGATAATTATCTACGTATATATTTCATTTTGCTAGCATCCTTCTAATGACAGCCTTTGGTTTATATTATCGACTCTCAGCTTCATTTCCCTGAGTATATCCGTCGCAAGGTCGTCGACAGTGGTATATCGTACTTTGAAGAAATTAAATATATCTACGAGAAACTCGATCACTTGATCCCTAAAATAATGACAAGTGGAATTCAAACTGCCTTCAGGACCTAAAAATCCCCAAACAAGCACCGGCGAGATGTGCTCAGAGATGGAATAGAAATGCGCTAGAAATCCTTGGTCATACGTCAACATTCTTCGTTTACCTGCGAGAACGGACCAGAGCGCAGTGCCTATTGCCTTCAAAAGTAATCGACGATAAACATCAATAAAAAAAAAGGACAATATAAAATTGAGGTACGTACGCACATAGTGTGTACTTACAGTTTCTCGAAAACTGGCTGATATCCATCTATTCTGAATTATCGCTCTGATGGGCGGTGGTGGTTTTTCCACTTCTTCGAACGCATCTAAGAGTATAAAATCAATGAGAACGTCATAGAAGTTCATACACTTGACACCTCGACCGGTTAATTCCTCATCCATTATATTATGATTACGCGGATCTTTCAGGAACTCCAGCATACGCTCGTAATGCAGCAGGTAATCTTTAGGATCCTAATGTACAAGTTTATATCTTTTTCATCAAGAATTTATCGAATTATAAACATTTAAAATATCGTACATATTTTACTTTTTACGTTAAATAACGACACTTTCTTACCCTGTCCGCGTATATAATTAAATCGCTAATAATTTGACGACCCATGTCCGCTATAAACGTCGTCGCTGTGGGTAAACTGAACAGTTTTGTATAGGCTTGACGCAGGCAGTGCACTTTCGCCAAATACTCAACATCCGATCCGCATCTTACAAGTTCCGTGTGCAATCTCCTGTAAAAATATAAAAAGTACATACTGCGTCTGTGCGAAGATGTGCAATTTACAATTCGGCGTTCGAATGGCGATTTGTTACCTGCAAGGAATACCTTGATCTTCGTACTGCTTCAGAGCGGCGTGATACAGTTTCTGTCTTTCAAAGTGTGGAAAGAGTTCTGAGAACTCTTCGAACTCGCGCAAATCCGCCACCTGAAATTAATTTTATGTGAGTTAATTTATCTTGTTTTTGATCAAATAAAAGATAAGACGCATGAAATATACATCGTTCACAATAATATAGTGTGTGTACACAGTTAAAATAGCTGGAAGTGAGTATATAAATAACTTGTTTGAATTGTTATTATCTTTGATATATATTGAGTCATTTAATCTTTGTATATATATCATATAAATATATAGGATTTACTATATTTTAATTATCACGTGTATAACTTACCCCATCGCGTGCAGACTCGAATGATTCTGGTGAAGATGCGGCGTCGGCTTTCTCCTTGATACTAGATAACCGCGCTCCGATGTTCGACGGTTTGTCGAGACTCTCCTCACTTTCATTACGAAATAAAACGGAATGCTGAAATAAGAAGTAAGAAAACAACATGCCAAATTTTTTTCTCTCTCTCTCTCTATGCAAAGATTATCTCGAAAAAAAAAGAAAGAAAAATTATATACTTTGGCTTTCGCAATAATGTGTATTTTATACGTCAACTTTAATTTCTCATTACGGATCTGAAAACTCTGATTGTTCGGAGAAAGTCTTGCACTTCCTATGCCGCTACGTCCGCAACAATTCCCGGTCGCTGGCGTAAGGTCAAGTGACTCGTTGCGTTAATTACCCCCGGAGCGTTTATCATTTAAATTGGATTAATTCTCGTATTTTTTTTTTTTTTTTAACGACAGAAAGGCAATTGATGAATGCTGCAGAATGGAATGACATCGAGAATGACTACTCCGCACTGTCTGCGAAGGACGAACAACAGTCATCGAACCGAGGACCGAATCATACACTTCCCTGAGTCACTGCCGGACGCAGTTTTGGGAATTCTGCTCGGAAACTTCGGGAAAGAAGCCTACTTACCTGATCGAGGAAAAGAAGTTCTGCTTGGTTCTGCATCTGATAGCCCATATCGAGCAATGTTTGGACATCGTGAGTGAACGCCGCGTCGGCTTTTGACGGCAAAGCCAAGGCATCGTTGCCGAGAGTTGAGCTGAACGCGGTGAGCGCATCTTCCCAACAAAAGAGAGCTTTTTCTAATGCCTCAAGACCTAGTGTAGTAAACAACGAATTATTTTAACTTGTGTATTCTTCCTCGTGAAATATTATACTAGTAGGGAAGTGGCCAATTCGAGGCAATTATTTTACTTGATTGAAGCAATCAGTTATACATATAAGTCAGTGAAGTAAACTAATTATTTCGAAATTCATATACAAATTATAAAACTTTCAAAAACACAGTTTTATATTATTTGTATTAGGTTTCAAAAAAAAATGCATATAATAACGAACTACTAATGTTATTGGTATTAATGTTACTGCAAAAAGCACGGGAGTTTATGTGAATTTAAATATGACCAAGTGTGCATAGGTACGTATTTTATTGTATCGTAAAAATATTATTTTTTGTATTATTTTAATAATTTTTTTGCTGTGTAGGAATTTGAAACAAACGTCGAATAAAGACACAACAAATATGCTTTTATTTTTTATTTGCGCACACAAGTAATTATCATTTTCTGGCAAATTTTAATGGTGCGAACAGAAACACTATTCTTGAAAGTTGATACATAAATAACAGTAAAATTTGAGAAAAAGAGAAAAAGAACGAGAGGTCAAGTAAATAAGAGTCATGTGTCTACTTGAGGACGCAGGATCCAAATTCCGAGTCGGTGACGTCACTTTTTCTCTTTCTCTCCATTCAATCTTTTGTAAGTCGTCAGAGAACGTTCATCAATTTGCTAGAACGGAAGTTCGACACACCGTGTTAATTCAGAAGAGCCCTCTCGAAGACAGGCCCATCATCATTTTCAATCTGTGTCGTTACTGTCGCCGTTACTGACAATTATACGATACGTTCAATGAGATCAGAGAACGCCACACGAAAGAGAAGTTCGTTATAATAATGTGAATTTATATATATTTGGAGAGAAGCCATCGCTCAAATTAAATAAAATGTCACGCAACGACGCGAAGATAATTGACAAAGTTGTGAAATATATATCTTAAATGTTTTTTTCTGTCGAAATATATTTCAAAATTTTTGATAAGATACTATAAAGAAATGCACTTGTTAAGCTGTACTAACATTACACGTACACACGTACTTTTTTGTTTATTGGATATATACATATGTGTATTGTGTAGTCATTTGTAGATGTATTTAATCGAAAATGATAAACCATTGATAGCTCGAAATTTTCGTAATTTTTTGTTTTTCTTTACGACAGTAATTTTATTTTTGACTTCAATTACGAGCGAAGAATCCAGGGCACATACACACATATATAT
Organism: Pseudomyrmex gracilis; assembly: GCF_002006095.1. Classification (NCBI taxonomy): domain Eukaryota; kingdom Metazoa; phylum Arthropoda; class Insecta; order Hymenoptera; family Formicidae; genus Pseudomyrmex; species Pseudomyrmex gracilis. The sequence continues at coordinate 780,788 of NW_018020646.1, forward strand.
ATATATATATATATATACGTATATCTCTCCCATTCGTAAAATAGATATGCAAGACCGAACGTGACTTGATTGTTTGTTCCAGTCAGAGTCACGAGCGAAATAAAGATCGCATTCTTGAAATTGAACAAAGAGGAAGAAAGCGCGCGACTGACAAAGTTATAGGTCTGTTTTTGACCCTAGGTGAATGTCTCTTTTATTCCCTGTTCTTCTCTCCTCTCCTTAATTCGAAAGAGGTAGAGAGATCCGTCGCGATCCGTCGCGCATCGACGCAACCATTACACAACCCCTGGACAAGGGGTCGTAAGACACGAAGGGATGCCCCTCGGAAAACGCGGCAGTGCGACGCCGCTGCATACGTCCGGCGGCCCGGCGTCAATAATACCACGGAGTGAGTGACGTAATCGCTAGGTCGGCCGGTCATTGGAGGATGCGTCATCCAATGGTGAGGGGTCGATACGATACAGCAGTCGTGGGGCGCGCGCGCCGCTTTGAAGCTCGCGCGTTTTACGCCAAATACGGATTACCCTTTTCCTTGTTTACGATTTTGCATATCCGAATAATATTCAAAAATCACGTCTGCTATTTTTCGAAATTTATAAACCACATATATTTTTGACGCTGAAAATATAATGGAAAGTTCGTTTCGTCCGAAACGCGTCGGGGAAAAAAACGCGCGCCAACTGTCACAGGGGTGGCCCTAGGGAATTCTCAAGGGAACAATCGTCGAAATTAAACATTACAATTTGTGTAGTCAGGGGCTGGAAATGACATTCCCCGACGTTCATTTCGCGTCGAAATTAAAGCCGGTATTGAATTGGAAATGTTGTAAATCCAAAATTGTACAAGTGTAATTCGAAATATAGAAGCAACGCGTTGAACACTCAACGTGTGACCGTAAATATAAACAAAAATATTCTCTCAACTGCATTGCCACAGTTATCGAGTCGACCTTCTTCGTATTTTGTTTATCCTTCGGCAACGTGATATTTTTTTCTCTGAGAAAAAGACAATCTTCTCCTTTCCGAAAGATTTAAAAGATAGATTATATGAAATTTTTTTATATAAATCTTGTAATCCGTTATAATGGCGCGCGCGGCTAGAGATAGAGGCGCGGGGGACCAATGGGAGTGCGAGAAGGACGGGATGTGCGTCCAATAGCCGTGCGATAAGGATGCACGAACTGCGAAAGAGGGAGAGCACTCGGTGATTCGCGGTGGCGTCAGTTACTCGGCTACGTTCACAGCTTGTCACTTGCTCGCCGTCGTTCGCGCAGCACGCTATCTCCGAAACGTTGTTTTGACGACCGTTGAATTTCGGCTGAACAGAAAGTATAACACAGAAGAGATCCGTTATTTATCCGTACAAATGATCGTTGCCGTCTCAAGATCGTAGAAAAGCCCGTGATACAGATACGGGCGAAAGATCCCTCTTCCCCCCAGTGCTTCCCCGGCGATTTGATACTCACGCACGTTATTTGGATTAAAAGTATCGACGAGAGCACGTTCGAGGACAGAGCCCAAGGTGAGTATATGGAAAATAATCGACGCGACTCTCTGAGACTTTGTCTCAGAAATCTACCGCGGAAATGCGTCCCGTTTTTTTTTTTTTTTTTTGTTAAAGAAATTAAACGTTCCGCGATCAGTACCTACGTGTAACATTTTCGGTCGATATCGATAATTTTGCACGTACAACGCAATTTTACGACGAGTGCCATTTACAGATCAGATACGCGCGAGGTGTGTTTACGCAATTCGTTTTCAGAAAGGATTCGCCTCCCACCCTTTCCTGTCCTTTCCAGGACGTTCTTTCCGCGTCAGCTAGCGTGCACTTCCGCCTGGGGAGTGCAGACTCGGTCTCTTCTCGCGGATACATTTTCATGATGAGACGATCGTTTCGTAGAAAATAATTGACATTTCCTTCGAAGTTTTTTATGCGCGCATATGTGTGAGAATCTTTTTTGAATGCAATTTTTCTTCCTCCCTTTTCTATTTTCGCCGCGACGACAGTGGTGGGTCCGAAAATCGATATTTGATAAAGTCGACGCGTTTTACATCGCACGACGTACTTCAGATTGCAATTCGTTCGAGTGAAAAGAGATATTTTCTCTCTCTCTCTCTCTCTCTCTCTTTCTTTTCTTAAACGCGATAATATTGGTAGAAAATCGCGTTTGAGTTTTCTTTAATAGGAAGAATATCTAACAACTGGGTTTTTGTCTCGTGACTGCTTGTATAGATCAATAGAATCGATTATGACCCCGTTGAATGTCCCCACAAAAAAAAAAGAATCGTATTGTTCCCTCTCCCTCGCAAGGGAACGCATCTATCGTGAGAGAAGATCGGGAGTTCACGAACAATGTGCAGCCTCGGGCAACACCTGGGCGTGTGTATATATATGTATCTTACCTTGTTTATTGCGCAACGCTCGCAACAGTACGAAAAACAAAACTGTAAACAACACGGAGATTTGTAATTCGAGAAATTGCGGCACGCGAAGAGAGTCGAGGTAACTTCGAGTTTTTTAATTCCGAAGAGATATGTACGTACATACGCGCATAATACACTCGATACGCGCACGTCTCGTTGATCACTCGCGGGAGATGTTTGTCCAAAGCGCCGTGAGGGAACTTCACGTCGTCGACATCCATACGCGCGAAATCATACGGGCTCGATCGTGGGATTTAGGCTGGCGTTTCTCGCTTCTCTATGGGGGTCAAGTTCAGAGGTCAATAGCTCCCGGTCGAAGGTGGTTCCTGGCGGTGGTACCCTCGAATAAAAGTGAATGCCGCACGTAAGTGCAAGCGACGACGATAGAAGCCGGTCGTAACACAGAACGCGCGCCGGCAGATCGATGGAGGTGCCTTGGTGAACTTGGAAATTCCCCCTAGCACACGCGCACTTCCTCATCGTTCTCTTTCTCTTTTTCCTGTTCTCTCTCTCGCTCGCGCTACGTTATGGTGTACGCGAGGATAACGCACGCTCGAGTAAGCGCGTACACAACGTACGTACCACGGCCGATTAAGAAACAGGTTATCCGCGACTCGTCACGTCTGTCGCGCGGAATGATTCATGCCGCCTCTCGCATGAACACGTACAGGGTGTCCTGGAAAAAGGACACTCGTTCCTCGAAAAATTGCCGCTCGAATGTTAAATGTCAAGTCTCAATTTTCTCTCAATGTAGTGAAACGCGAAAAGCGCAAATCTACTTAAAAGCTGGGGTAAAACTCGATGACTTGGCGAATTGTGTAGATTTTTCTTCGGCGATAAAGTCCGAGTATTGATTCTCCGACAAGAATACGCCGACGACAAAAGCGAGAGAGATCCCCGCGTCTTGCGCGCGAGAGATCTGGAAGAGATTGAAAAAGTTACATTTTTAATCTATTTTCTTCAAAGCGTAATCAGATAGCTTTGTCAATGTATTGGTCAATTTCTTTCCGGAATAATACACATAAAGATAAAGCGTTTCGTCCCTCTTTCTTTTTTTTTTTTAATCGCGTTCCGTATATCGCACGAGAAGAGAGTTGCTTTTCCCGTTGCGTGACCAGAGATCGTTGATATACAATTACGGATTAATACACACCACGAAGAGTTTCCGTGATAGCCATTGTTGATTACGAAGTTCCTAATATTATTGCATTAAAGAGTCAATTTATCGTGCACGCTAGGTACGTCCGCGTTTCAAGCCTGATAACGGATGCTGAGTAACGTGTTCCAAGGCGAAATGACAAGTGACACCTCGCAGCACGCGAGTAACAATGTGCGTAACGTTCCGAAATCAGAGATCGGGAAAAAAAAGCAGTCCTGGCGTCTTTGCTCAAAACGCGAGAAGAACTGCCACTAGGAAATTTATTTCGCGCAATATATCGCCGCTTGTGATAATTACAGATCGGATAATTGACTTTTGCGGAACTCGCTGCAATTTTATTTGTTCTCTCTGGGCAGGTTGCAATTTTTCACAAATTAGCTGATAACGTATGATTTGCTAGAATTTCAACTAGAACGTTATCACAAGTTGTCGGTCGTTTCTCCGATACGTAATTAACTAGTTTGCTCGTTAGTTTGTTTATCACTCTTCATTTGTCAATTTCTTCTTGTTTTTCTTTTTGTTGAAATATTGGGTCATATATATATCTGTCAAGTTTCACATTTAATGACCTAATATGTTTCCGCTATTATGTCTTTTTTTTTTTATTACTTTTTCATACATTTTATCTGGCATGAAATCTGGCACAAGATCAATAAGAGTTATCGTTTCCGAGGATAAAATATATTGTATGCAAATCTTGCTTTCTCTCTGACGCGCTAAAGTTACATGTTACGTACGTCTGCCAGAATGATCTTGCACTCGTTAAAGTGAAGGATGCGTTACATGATGCATTTTTTACGCAAGCGTGTGACCACGTTCAGTACAATTAATCGTAGGTAGCTACAGAATATAACCTAATTTTCAAGCTGAATTTACGCGAGAGATTTGTGTAATACAACGCGAGCGCGTGTTTTGTGACATAAATATGATTTGCGTTAAAATTGCTCTGACAAATATCGGATCGAGTCACCAAGAGCCATATTTTTGTAACAACGTTACGTTAAATTGCATTAGCAGCGCTTCATTGAACCCGAGTAAACGAATATCGCTGGTCACACGTTCCATCAAAAGGGAAATGTTCAATTTTCCTCGATCGTGGTAATAGATCGTGCAATAATCAATTTTACAACCGCAATTGTGGGACGTTACGCAATCTCAAGCGAAGATTTAAAAAAAAAAATCCATTCCCACCGCAATTCACTGTGATTTATGCAACTCTTGGAGGTTTTCTTTTGAATTCTCCTTAGAATTCTTGGCGTCATTAATCTTTTCTTTTTTTTTTTTACGACGTTGTTCTCTGAATTTAAATTCTGTGTAATTGTAGTTGCAACAGTCGGCAATTGACAATTCTGTGTATTTGTTGTTTTTTTTTCTTTTTTTTCAAATTCAAGTTCTTCTCCAAGCAAATGTGTCGCAAATCGTCGAAAATAACTCGCGGAAAGAATCTCGTAACGAACACACACACACGCCCTACACCGCAGGTGTTGTCTCACGGAGAGCGCGCGAAAACTTTCTCGCCCAACGACGCGTCGATGAACGCAAATTGCCGGCGTAATGAGATACGCGATCAAGTTGGACATTAGGTAATAGTGGCGGTGCCCGCCCCCAGTCGTCAGAGGATGCCTCTCTCGACCCTGATGAGCCTAATAAAAGTGACATCATTACACGCCCCGGCCGCGGCGCGCAACGAGCCTTTAACCCATACGACCGTACGTTCTGATTTTCATAATCTGGTTCACATCATCGCACGCCGCTGGTTCGCGCGACTATCTCGGTGTACCTTTCTCGGTGTCGCACGTCGGAATGTGTCCTTTTCGCGCAATTAGTCGGCGAGCAACAAGGGTGGTGTTTTGTTTTTAGTTTTTCTCATATTTCATCGATCAATTTAGATAGTACCCCCCTCTCTTACTTTCTCTCTGTTTCTCTCTCCCTTTTTTTCTCTTCAGAGGAGGATATTAATATTCCCAGCATCCTTGAGACTACAGTGTTTGCGGGATAGCTCGTGTATTTGCCGTTTAAAATGCGGCGCGTTGAATGCAGCAAACAGCTGACGGAGTGTGTGTGTGTGTGTGTGGTTGTGTTTGATGAAAATAAATCTTCGATTTTCAATGAGACAAAAATCAATCAGCCCGACCAGCGCGCACGTATTATAAAATTATTTTTAGATATTCATTTTTCTGACCACGTCAATAGAGGTATACTTTGTGCGCGATTATATATTGTTGCTGCTACGTCGCACATTGGTTCGCGATTTATTTATAGAGACCAGCCGTGATAATAGAATCGAGTAGGATGGAACTTTACACGCGGTAATAAGCTCTCTCGTTTCTTCCTCGCCAGGACTTCGTCGTAAAAGTAGACCAACAGAGGTCACACTCTGTGTTCTACGAGAGCCACGTCATCGGTCTTACGAACTAGAGAGAATTCCTATTCGGACTCGATGAGAAAAAGCTCAGAGCGATTGTATTCTTCGAGTTCTCGTTTTTTTCGTTTGGATAATATAACGGTCGCGGAAGACAGTAATAATGGTTTTTTTTTTTGTGTAAAACTTCGGTCAAGCGTACGATTCGTCCTACTTTTTTCTTTTTAGAAGATTATTACATATATACGATCCGGATAAACGCGAGATAAATTGTGAAATTCTTGTTCGCGAGCATTGAGTGCATCGAATCGATTAATTAAATTCTCACCGAAAAAATTTATTCTATTCTAGATTCTATCAAGAACATTCTTGAGATTACTTTTTTGTTCTATTCTCTCGTACTCTATTTACTTGATAAAATATACAGATCATTTAAGTAAATTTTCAAAGTCTGATAAAAGGAAAATAATTCAACGATTAAATAAAGAAACGAGATAGAAAAGCAAGTAAGATGAGATAAAGAAGACAAGAGAGATGGCAATGGAGCAATCAGTGTAAATATATCGTAACGATCGGACTTATCAAGCGCAGAGAAACGCGCGTTTAAGTTTCCAATGCAGTAACGACGCCACCACGAATAATCGAGCAACGGAAATGGCTTTAACAATGGCGATGTAGAGACGGTCTCTGGTTGCCCTTGACAGTGACAGATTGTTTGCACGGCGGAGTATAGACCGTGCCATTTTCCGCCCTCGTCTCTTCCGATTCTCCGAGGATGCGGAGACGAGTGGTGAGTGCTTTGCGCACACGTCAACGCACCTGACATGGTTATCGATACCGATTATCAACGTACCGCAACCCTTTGCTCTCGAGATTGTGATCTCCCGCTTTGTGCCGAGAACATGAAAGAGAGAGCAGAAGAGGAATATGTTCTCTTCACAGTTACGGATTAATTAACTACGATTAAAGTCCTCAGGATCATCGTTCAACCGATCGTGCGCAGATAGAGGAGGAAAATGAGAAATGGTGTTGCTCTCTCGAGGTCAATGCGAAACCTTATCGATTTACCGTTCGGCCGAGCGCGCGGTGTGGCCTTCGAGCGTGGAAACTGGCGAGAAAACTCATCGAGCGTTAATTTGAAATCATCGGCCAGCGTAAAAAAAAATGAGAGAGATATATTTATATACGCGCAAGTCGCTAATTATAATACCGAGATCCGATTTCTACACCAAGGGGTTCCACGGTCAGTTGAGCCGCGCGCCGATGATTATTTTGCGAGATTTTTATCGGGGCACGTTAGAAAGTAGGATTTCGTACGTTATACGTACACGAGATACGTAGCTCGGTCGGTTTTCTTTCGTCGACATATCCTTCGCGAGATTTGAAGTGCACAGTCAATACAGATCCGGTCGGCCGGTTAAGACTGGCACAAGCGTAAATATCTGTTGGGCGCAATGACGTAAGACGACGATAACGGTCGGAGGAGCTGACGTTACATTTTGTTCTGTAAAGGTGAGCAGATTGTGGAAAGGTTCGTGTTTCGCTTCGACTTGATCTCTCGAAATATCGTGTCCGTTGCTATTGACGTAATTACGCGAAAATTTTATTTCAAAAAGTCATATTATTGCAATCTTTTGTAAGACACTCGAGTGAACGGGACGAGCGAGAGATGAAAATCACCGGAACTATACTTTTGAGAGATTTCTTTTTATCCCGACCGATCTCGCGAAAGTTTTATACAAACTTCATTCCTTGCGATGGGAATCGCAATGGTCATAACATCACGTCGTATAACCCAATCCTCGCTTGGGATTTGTTTATAAATTGATATTTTGTAATGTGTTTATTTATATTATTTTTTATTGAGCTTCCCATCACGGACAAAAGACTCTTTCCGGTGAGGTCTTTCGACATACCGTCCTAAGTTTATAAGTTGGATATCTCTTGTTAGATTATGCATTAAAGGTCTGGTTTGGTTATATATTGTGTATTTATTTTTCTGACTGACAATTTTCCGCATATAAACAACTCGATGGTCCAGGCGCGCGTAGTTGGTTCTACGCCTAATTTCGTTATCCCGCGATTGTCCTACACTTTGCATCTGAAAGACACACAAACGGTTGGTTTTTCCACATGACTTCCGTCAAAAGGAAAGGAAACACTTTAGACGGATGAAACAACTCTCTTGTGAATGAAAGAAAAATTCGTCAAAGCTGTGTTCTGTCATAATCTTCTCTTTTTCTCTCTCCGCACACACAGACTATCTGGTGAAAGTAAATTTTCAAGAGTCCACCAAATTGTGATGATGCAATGTTGATGCAATACTGAGAGAGAGAGAAAGAGAAAAAGAGAAAAAAATGAATCTGTTTTTTTCTCCCGCAACTCATCTTTCTTCTGCGTTCTTTCTTTCGTTACACTTTTCATTACGCCGCACTTAAGTCGAGTCAACTTAGCCGGACGAGAATAAGCTTTTGTTCTATTGTACGTGCGAGCGACGCTTTCTGAAAAGTATACGCCGACAGACGAGGCGACGACAACGGCGACAATGTGTTTACTTTGCGGCGTCTCACCTTTGTGAGAACCATCAGAATTTTTTTATTTTTTTTTTTTTGTTGTGTTGTCGCCGCGCCTAGGTTGAGAGACGTGTGTGAGGATTTTGTCTCAGTGGTTTTTTTTGGTCTTTCTCCCCTTCTTCTTACTTCGCACGTGCTAAGAACGGCGGCACCCGCCTCTCTCGACTGACTGCAGCAGCAGCCTCGGTTGCAACACAGAGGGTGCGCGCGGGGGTGTTATCATGGTAACGGCTGATAGTGCAGCGCGCGCGGGAGCGGCACGGCGAAAATCGATATCTCCCTCATTCTGTATTCCGCGGGGGCAAGGGCATGTTCTCTATCCGCGTTCCCTCCCCCGTACACGAACGTGTGTCCCCGCAGTTAGGCCGTTGTTGCCCCCAATGCGGGACACGCGCGCGATCACATCCCGACGATCCTGCGGTCGACAGAGAAAATATCGGAAGTCACTGTTACGCTTCTGTTTTTTTTTTTATTTTTTTAAATATTTTTTTATAAGAGCAATTTCTGTCGCCTGAGGAATAGAATTGAGTTTTCTTTTTCAAGAACGTGCACTTTCTCTTAAATTGCGCGCCGACGGTATACCGTCGTAATTCATTGTGAAAGTCAATTATCTAATTTCGAGAGATAATTTCGCTGCCGCATACGTTTCACCGGTAAATATTAATATCTCTAAAGATTGCCTTTTCTGAAAAAAAAAAGATGCAAAATAAACGTCAAGTACGTGTTTTTTGAAAAGTGTTGCTATATACCATTGCTAAAGTTTGTAAATATTTTCACTTTCTCCGCGCAAAATGTTGAAAAGAAAAACACACTTAAGTAATCCGATAATGACGTGTTGTTTCGCAGCAGACGTTTACACACAGAGAGGAGTCATAAAAAAACGTTTAACAAATTATAAACGTTCGGATCGTGGTTGTGTTGCACACTAGATTATACCTCTATTCCTATATTCGCGAATAATCGATGGGAAATCGGGGTCGCTACTTCCCTCCCTTCTTTTTCCGCCGTTAACCGCGTTTATTTGTAATTGATCACGCGAATGTAAATTTTTGAATTATCGGAAAACCTTTTGTTATTTCGGGAACAATGATCTCTGATGGGGTCACTAATCAATTTACCATCTCTCGCCGAAAATACCTTCTGTATCGAAAACGCTTGAATAATTTTCTCTCTCTTGTTCTTCGAAAACAATGATCATCGATTATTTGGCTTTTATTCGTCATATTTTTCCAAAGAAAATATTTTAAAATTTCAGATAATGAAACGACGTTTATCTTCATGATATGAAAATATCACATTGCGGATATGATAGTTGAAAGAGGGTCTCGTTCGTCGAGTGTGTTTCGGCCGTCGTACCGGGCTTGCCGAAGTGTGCGTTTATCGCTCATTGGTCTCAATTAAATAAACAAACGTTCGTCAGGGTCACGTATAAAAGTCGTCTGTGCAGTTAAGGCCAGTAGGTCACCGGGGAAGCGCATCAAACGTTTGTAACGCGCGAAATGTAACGAACAGCGTGTGTGTTGCATGACGCGAAGGACATTCTACTTCAGCAAACAGCGGCGTCTTGCAAGTTTCTCGGCTTCTGCCGGCTTTGATACGTTCGATACGCTTGTCGTCACGATAAAACTCTCACAACCACAGTCTTTCTTTCTCGTGCCCGTTCCACGACCGGTATCGCGCGCTGAATATCAATTTCTGCTACTGCAATTAGATTCCCTCCTTCTCTATTATTGTAGAATCGCATATACGGAGTGAGAATGCAACAACGCACAAAAGAAACGTGAGATCGATTCTATCTCGCTTCGCGCACAAATTGTCAGTTGAGTCTTTGTTGACTTCAAGTTCGACTCGTCATCCTGTCGATTCGAAGAGGCAAACAATGATTGTTCGACGTAGACACTGCGAACACTTCTTTTATCTACTATGTTCTTTCTTATCTTTCATATTCTTTTCATTCAAAACTATACTTGCGAGTATTTTTACGCGACTCTGTTAAGGCAAGATAATTAAAAACGGACACGCACGGTGTGTCCGTGTCTTGACTCAATTAATCCGCGAGTCTATAATTCTAGTTCTTGAATTACGTCATTTACGGTCGCTGCAAGGTTACAATGCATGCGTGAAGTATATACGATCTGTTGCAGATCGCGAGACTGACACCCACGCGCAATGCGACTTTTATTGCTAGAGAAAAAAGAAACATCTGTATGTAATGTATAAATATCTGTGCCGCCACACAAACCGTTTCTCGTGTATTTGTACAATACAAACGGAAACAGGATCCTCGCACAAGCACGACATTGCGAGAGAGAATACGCGCAGAATACGAGTTTTCGACCTTCGCCGCGATTTTTCGGTCTAGTGTGATGCTTGAAATTCTACACGATCTATAAAAAAAAATGGATCCGGTTAAAAAGAAAAAAAAACTGCCGTGCATAGCTCGAATCACTTTCTGAGATTAAATTTGCGACGCGATTGCGTAAGTTTTGTTTTTCTACTCTTCAATGATCTCAAAATCGTTCCGATAAAATAACGAATAAAAATTTATGTATAAAGAGTGTTTGTATATAAGTTAAAAATAGAATAATAAAAAAATAAAAAAAAAAAAATGAAAAATAGTAAGATGAAAAGAAGAACTGTGACGGCCCGATATCTCGGCGAGCGTTATTACGTTTCAAACTGTTGCAAGCGTCCGCGAGATGCTTGAAAATGATAAATATAAAATTACACTTGCGTATATCTGTGTTCTCTCTCGGAGAATCGCGTTACATGTTGACGCGAACAAAATCAAGTCTCGCCGTTTCTGTTGGCTCTCAACAACAAACGCATCGTGAATTAGCGAATCAAATGTAAATACACATCTTTATACGTGGTTCGCGTTTTTTAATATCATTTATCAAAGACGAGAGTGACGAGTCACGACACTCCGCGCGTTTCGACACGTGTTTACGATTCCGACAATGCCTTAAACCGGTTAGAAGTCACACCGTTGGTTAATTTACTTACAGACTGACACACGCCACAAGCGAAGAAGCGAGTTTTACAGCCGTTCTATGAGCCGGTCCAAGTTAAATGGCAATAAATCTGCACACGCACACGTCATCGCGCGAAGTCGAGTTCCCCGCGAGAGTAGTTATACAAGAGTCAATGTCGGCGTAACTTTGTCGCGAGTCGCCTCTTTGCTCGAGCATCACAATGAAAAGCCGCTCGGCCAAATGAGGGCAAATTCGTGCGAAGTCGTGAGGCGGCAATAAATTCGCCTTCCAGAGTCGCGCGACGTGTCGTCGTAAAATTCACACCTCAACGCGTGGACGACGACGTGTTTTGCTCGTCTTCGCGGCAGGACGCGCTTGTCGTTGAAACCCACGAGAATCGAGTCGAGCGATCGGCGCGAAAGAAAAAAAAAAGTAGACGGTACGGATTTAACGCCGATGGAATTCGCGGGCTAACGGGACTTCTTGTACGCCGCGAGTGTAGAGCGCGCGTATAAAACGAGATTACACCTGACCGATTAGTAGCGCGAAACCGGTGCGAGTCTATATTTGAACTGATGCGCGTGTGACGGGAATGTGACAACAGAAAGGGAAAATTACTCGTTATTGTCTTGTTTTTTTTCTTTTTTTTTTTGCATATTTGTATTTATGCGGAATGTGCTTTTTTCCGATAAACGCGCGCCGACGTAACGACGGTTGACTGAAAGCGGAGTGAAATTAAAACGCGGTTGCGTTATATATCGTTGCGTTTTTCGCTCCGCTGACGTGTCATTTATGCAGATTTTATTTCGCCGGTAATTGCATACAGTCGGCCGTTTGGCATTTGCCGCTGGCTTTTTAAATTGAATTGAACGGTCACCGCCGACGCGTCCTCGAAATTTTGTGTGATTTCATTTCTTGTTTACATAGACCACGGGAACCGATTGAAACGTGAATATTTCATGATTCCACCCGAATGTTCGTTTTTTCAAGTCACGGACTCTTTGCGCAATCCGATGTTTCTCTGTTGTAATGACACTCAAGAATGACGATGTGAAGGAGCGTTACAAAAGCCAGAAAGTGTGAGAAAAAAAAAACGAAACCAGACCTGCGAGCAATTGTGCGAAATAGTCTGAAAGTTATCAGTTGCGACGAATCTCTATTCGTCTCTCTCTCTCTTTCTTTGTCTGACAATTGGAGCGATGCCATCGCGACAATAACGTGCCGACAATGATGGTTTCCGCGGAACTGTGACAACAACGTGAGCGGAAATGTTTTGTCAGCGGGGAACGGAATGATTGACCGGCGTGCGGAGAGAATTACCGACACTTGCGAGTAAATATTGATAAACGCGTTAAACACCGTATCGCGTTTCTTACTAACCTCGTTGATACGGTATGACGAAAATTAATTAACAACTAGAATTGCAAGCAAGTTATTTGCAAAAGATCGTTGACGCAAAATATAAATTGCTTCAGTCGGAAAGAAATTAGTTTTGTATTCTATTTGCAAATCTGCTCAATTTTTTTTCCAAACACGTAACTCGTTTTCATTAAATATGTCGACACGTGTGTGTCACACGCTACTTTCTACCTCAAGAGCCTCGTGTTTTCTATTTTTTCTCTCTCTCTCTCTCTCTCTCTCTCTCTCTGCTTCTCACAGTATTATTAACATCGAACCGTCCTATTTCAATTGCCAATCTTCTGATAAACCGATGTCATTAATCTTCTATCCGCTGCAATATCGTACGCATTACTATGGTATCGCGGAGACAACATTGCAGTTGGTCACGCAGAGTTCTAAACAAGATTCCAATAAACTTGGATATTATTTTTGTTTTATATATTCTTTTTTGTGGCCGCTCACATCTATTATCGATTAATCGAAAGGAGGACAAAAAGCGGGTCGACGAGATGTAATATCGAACTTCGGTTTTCTCGGAATTTGAAATCCAATGCGGAAAAACCGGTTTAATATGATATTCCTTAAAGCGATCACACGAAGTTGGACTACGGTTTAACAGAGCGAACCGAAATTCCTCTTTTCTTTTGTCTTCCGCTCTTGTGTCATCGGAGAAGCACTTCTCCTTTCATTTCTCGTCTCTCTCGCCTAATCCTAATAGCGGATATTTAAATGCGCTTGACCTTTTGCCGATCTTTTATCTCTCTCTCTTTTGTCGCTGCACAAAGTGACACACACACACACAAACCTGAAGGCACGTTTTCCCTCGGGAGAGAGACTCTACGAGAACGAGAGTGCGGAAGTCGAGCGCAGTGTGAAATGAGCATTATCATCACGTAAACGGATATGCCACGGAACCGTTACGGTTACTTGAAGCCGATACACCGGGTGCATGAAGCGAGTGCGGTAGGCGCCGAGGTCTCTTGCGTAGTCATTGTCCACAAAACTGTTTCGTATTACCACCTCGGTTCGCAAACTTCATCTATGGTTTACATCAATTGAGCGAGCAATTTCACAACGCATCTTTATAGCTACACCACATTGTGTATGTGTGTATTTACTGTGCTCAACTTGCACCGTTGCTCTCGCACGATCAAGTTGATAAATTAACGAAACTTTTATTTTAATTTTTATTTTGGCTAATTTTATTCGATATATTTGTGACAAAAACTTTACTTTCAATATCAAAAAATAATCAGCATTTTCTTTTAGTTTCTTTTTAATTGTTTTAAGAATTATTGCAAAAATACGCGTGTGCTGTGGTTACGTTTTTTTTTTTATTTTTATTTTTTGCAAAGCGAACATCGTCGGAAAGAACGCTCGAGTTTACGTTTCCTTCTCGTTTGTTTGCCGGACGAACCGAAGCGAAAACACGTTAGCAGCAGGAGCAAAACCGAGCCGAGGTCCAGTTATACTCGGGGTCTCGTGTTAAAGACACGCTCGGTATAGTAAGCGGAAACGTAATCACAAAGCCTGAGGGCCGGTAGCAGCCTCTCTAACTCGCTGCTCTATGCGCTATACGAGTGCGAAGTTAGCACAAACGTGGATATGTAGCGCGAAACTATGCGTGATAGGTGGTTTTTTTTTGTGTTGCCGGCGCTATCGTAACGCAATTAATACGTTGTAGGGAGAAGGTGTGCCCTGTTGCGTGTAATCGCCGGAAAATCGCGCACATTTTTTGCATAGCTCGGTCGCATAGCCGACCTGGTGGTGGAAAAATAGGGAGAAACCAGAAAGGGAGAGCGGTGTTTAACCCTTTGCACGGCACGGCACGGCCGCTTTGCAAGCCGCTTTCCTTTGAAGCGATAATTCTCTCTTCGCAGTTTGTACGCTGTTAGCGAATTTTATATTTTTCTGAATTTCTGTAAAAACTTTCACGTGAAAAGTAAATTCGAGTTCACAAAAAGGTGTGAGCATTACGTCTACGGATTTGCGCAGTCGGGGGAACTTGTCTTCGCTATTGCCGTGCGTTGTCATACGTCACTGACTCCGTCTAGGAGCGAGCGGATAGCTCTCGTCTCACCCGCGTCAAATCTCAATTGCAGATGCAGCAGAAGAACTACCTCGCCTTGGGACTGCTCGGCTGCGTCCTGTTGTTGTCGGGGACCACCGCGGACATCAGCGTGTACGTAACGTCCAAGTACATTCACCAACCGCTTACGTCGACCACGCTCAAGTGGCTGCCAGTGGCGCACTACGACCCGAACGGATCGAAGGAGATAGTCATCGGCGGCTTCGAAAACGTGCCAGATGGCGAAGGTGCGACATAACGCCTTATTATTATGCGCCTCGCATTGTCTTCAACATTACCGGACGGCAATTACATCAGTCAATTATACTCATTCGTATTAATTCATTCTTCGTCGCTAGAATTAAGTTCGAACACAAATTAGACTCTTCTCAGTGTTAATAATAATTAATTAAGCCCATCCGATTGTTTTAATAATGTGTAATAATATGTTATTATTAATATTACAAAACTTTTACACACACGCGGCACAAAACAGACACTTACGCCAATCAAGCGGATAAATCCGAGGCGAAGAAACGGCCGCTCTACGTGTGTCGTGCGATGCACAGCGGCGTCTGGGTGGCCGGCACGCAGAAAGATAAGGACACAACGTGCACGGTGACGTTACACGGTATGGTGAGGCCGTTTGAGAAGTACGAGTTGCTGGAGAACGTTGACGCAGCCGCGCGAATCTCTTGGCTACAATGGGACAAGTACACGCAGCTTCATCTAGGTACGGTGTACGTGGAGAAGAATGAACTGATCGCTCGATACGTCGTCCCGAAAACTGACAAAGAACCGCGATACAGCCACTATATAGGCACGCTCACCATGACCGAAAATTACCCTAACAACATCGTCTACGTGACCGAGGTGAGAATCTTAGCTTCAATGTTGGTCGATTTAACGATATGTCATAGCCGCAGTTGTGTATTTATCGAGACAATCGTAATTCACTGACGCTCGAGACTCTATTCTTTTTTTTTTTTTTTGTTTTGTAGGACGGTAGGGAAGAATCCGCCAAAGAAGGCGAGCTGTTGGTAGAGACCGAGCCGATCCGTTACGAGCTGAGCGGCGTTAAACTCAACTGGTCTAAGAAGCGCGACATCAAGCGCGTACCTCGCGTGCTCAACCAGGCGACAATCATGAATCACAGACAGGAAAAGGCAAACATGGCAGAGGCTTGTAGTTATTCGTACAAGTACTCGGTCTATTGGGGCCGCAGGTACGCTATTCTGAACGGTCTGAGTACCACAATTAAGCTGGCCAACGGCACATCCTTGCCGAACATAACGTGGGGCATGCATGTCGAGCAGAATCGCACAGATGTTTACACGTGAGTATTCCCATAGAATTGCACGGTAGATCAGTTCAACAATAGATTATAAATTCTAACATGTAATTTTTGTTTTAATTCTAAAACATGATGCAAAGTATCAGTGAATTCGAATAAATTTTTATTTCTCTCTATAACTTTATTAAAATTTCGTTTACGTTGCATAATCACAAAGATCCAGGACAAGTCCACTTTCTCGCCTCGCATTTGATAAGTCAAAAAGAAATAATCTCAAAGATTAATTGCACGAACATTCCACTTGTCATAACTGGAATGAACGTACGGTCTACAACGGCGTCCGTAATCTCATCTGCACATCTATGTAATTACATATAATTAGAAGATAGGTTTATTCTGCAACGTGTAACCGCGCGCGTTTCTCTTTCTCTCCTTCTCTCTTTTTCCGTCTCTCTATCTCTGTAGCCCTCCGAGTACTTCATTGCTTCCTGTGTATCATTGAAGTTAGCGCGCGGCGGAGAGTCTGGAGTGCACTTTGCACGGAGACTTCGTGCTACCCTTTCCCGTTCGCCATGCCCCAGAATACTCCGCAGCGCGCGGCTTAAGTGATACTTCAACGCAACGCAATTACGATATGCCTGTGCATCAGATCCGCGCGCTCCGCTTGCATTGCGCGACGTTTGTGTAGCCAATGCTGCGCAATGTGCTAACGTATTTGTTTCAACTCGGTTTGATCGCGGCGTTTTTCAAAATAAGATATAGATTCAAGTAGGATGTAAATTTAGATTGATTTTAAGTAAATTGTTCTCTTTCCATATGAGAAAAGTACGTTCTATTATTAAGAGATTTGTACGAGGAGATAAGTTTTATTTTGACCATGTAAACTCATGTTGCAGTGTCTCAGTCACCTTAGAGCCTGGCACAGGTGTAAATGTGACTCTGAAGGCTAACTACACGGAAATGGAGGTGCCCTATACCGCTACATTGATCTCGCATTATGAGGACGGTATGGCAATGTCGCGCGTGATCACCGGCATTCGTCAAGAAGAATCGTTGTTCGACGTCATTCCGGAATTCGGACCCATCTATTTTCTAAGTAACTTTAGTCTAGTACCGACAACCGTTGCACCGCCTACTACAACCGAGCTGCCGACCACGACAACGACGACGACAACAACGATGATATCGACGACACAGGAGACAAGCAGGACGACATATCGACACCGCCAGACAGACATGGATCACGATGAGAATTCAATCAAAAAGACAGATCTGTCCAGCATGCAAAGCGACGACGGCGGTCCGGTGCCGCTTAAGAACAAGGTAGATATGGCCTATGGCAAAGCCGCCACGTTCAAGTCGACTCTGGTAACGCTCGTCGCACCGTCGTTGCTATTGCTTATCCTCCACAGAATCACGTGAAGATCTGATTCACGCGTGTCCTATCCATTGTCCTTAATGTTAAAAAATTCCTAAAATTCCCGCGCAATAGTAATATAATAATATAACCCACAGTAGGCGAATACAAAAAAAAAAAAAAATTAAAAAAAGAAAAAAAACCTCTGAGAAAAAAAGAACAAAAATATACGCTGAAGAAAACTGTTGCAATTTCGTACGTAGCGATTATAACGCGAATAAACCTTCTTATTTTGGACACACCGCTCGACCGCGATCGGCATAGCGGTATATACCGATATATGCTTGCCTTTAAACAAAAAACTCAATATCTAATAATATATATATGATATATGTAAATCTACATTATTATATATATTTATTTCTCTCTTGGATAGAGAGATAATTGTCTTCGCGATGAGAACTTGTCACGAAGATGAGTTTAAGTACAAGTGAAAAAGGAGAGAGAGATTGCAGTGAGAGATGCGTCAACTTTGACAGAGATGAGTCAACTTTGATCGAAGCAAAAAACGTTTAACGTTCACTCATTATCTTGTTAAACAGCCGATCGCGAAACTGTTACATTCCGTCTTTTTCTAATCTCCCCGCTGTGAATCGACTCTCCAGCTATGATGTATGTCCTATGCCTTCGCAAAATAATCTAATTCTAGATCCTTTAGAAAGACACTAATCGCTTTAAAAAATGATAGCATTCTTTGTATCTAAAGAAAGAGAGAGAGAGAGAGAGAGAACAGAGAGAAAGAAGTAACTGATGCGAATAATGTCTTGGATAAAGTAATAGCGTCGAGTCGGAAAATGAATAGAAGTTAAGCAACCGAAAGAAAAATGATCGCAAGACACGCGAGTTAATTCAGCGCTACGATATATTTTTGAGATTGCCGTATAATTTTAGAAGATTGTAAAATTTATATAAAGATAGCAAGTAAGAGAAATAACATATATAGAGTGTAAAAGTGGATGGGTACACAATGTCGCGGGTAATTAAACTAATTCGCTTTGTGTTTTAAAGTTATTTCGAAACAGTCGTACAAAACCACACAATGCATAAAGTGATTAATACGATAATCACATCGAGAGGATGTAGACATACAGAATTATTTTCAAAATACTTGCATAAGATATACTTCGTACAATATAAATCTAAAAAATTTTTTTTTTTTTTTTTAATCTTAAACGAAGTTGAATAAATAAATTCGTACCCGTCTCTTGCCAGTGTAAAGTGATAGGATTTGCAGGTTTCCTAGAGTATTGTTGAAGAAGATTGTAAAAACAGAAGAAGGATAAATGAAAACAGAAACCATTGGTATATATATATATATATCTTAATACTTTGTTACTAAGAGAGGATAGAATATTTTGGTACGCGTGCGAAATATAATAATATTGAGTTCGATGTTTCGCGGGAAGCATTTTGTTCACTTGAAAAGACTA
Source organism: Pseudomyrmex gracilis (assembly GCF_002006095.1). Taxonomy (NCBI): domain Eukaryota; kingdom Metazoa; phylum Arthropoda; class Insecta; order Hymenoptera; family Formicidae; genus Pseudomyrmex; species Pseudomyrmex gracilis. Next base: position 799,890 of record NW_018020646.1, read on the forward strand.
AACGATGAGATAATTTATCGTTTTTCACATACACAAGATTGCGTTACCGGCGTTTTTTTTTTTTTTGTTTTTTTTAATCTACGTATGTATATATAAAATATGTATTTCTATTACATGAGATATATTATAGTCGTAACTGTGTAGTAAAATGCTTATTTATACATATAACATGATTTTATAGATATTTTCTCTATCGATAGTAGCGTTACAAAGGTACAATTATATTTTACTATTACATCGTAATGGTGTTAGAATTAGCGCGAAGCACTTTTATTTTGGACTAAAATGTCTCCCGTATCTCAAACGACGTTTCTCGACGTCGAAGCCTAATCACGCCTGTTGTGATATTCAATAAAAATTTTACGTAAACACACGACATAAGAAGGAAGGAAAACGTAAGTACACTGTTGAAACGATAATCAATTACGAGAGAAAGCAATAAATTCGTTGCGAGATCGAAAGACTTGTGTGTTCGAAGAACCAGTCAAAAAACAAAATAAAGTTATGTGTGCGGTATTTCCTCGATATTCCGTATGAACTCTTGAGAAACGGTAAAAGATAATGGCGTGTATAAGTTAGAGTAAATTTAAAGGTGAAGGACGCTGTACGTTCATATTGGTCTGTGAGCTCGTAAATCTATTTCTCAGTAATTGCTTTTTGACAACTCATCCTGCCGTTAGGCAGACTAAATAAATGTTCTAAGCTAATTATTATCGGCATCAGTAAAGCCAAGAACTGTTCTAAAGATATATCTGTATTCATCACAGATGTATTATTTGTGAATATATTACTGTATTGTACATTATCATGTAAATATAAATAAATGCTATGTACATACAAAAAAATCATCTAGACAGCTAGTGCTGCCAGTTTTTCCTTGAACATCACGAGTGAACAAATTTAGAAAACTCAACCGAGAAAAACAGACTGCATATTTTTATTTGCAAAAGTTATTAACAATATTCTGTACACATAAGAGAGAATCATGTTAGCGTTAAAAAATAATATGATAGTATTTTTTAATTACTGAGAAAGAGTGTTATCAATTTCAATCAATGATTTCTTATTTGATAACTCAAAGAGTATGTAATCTAGTTTCCAAAACATCTTTAATATCTTTTCAGCAGAAGATTTTAATATCATATGTATTAGCTATTTTATATATATATATATATATAACAATTATATATCCCAAAACTGTAATAATAATAATAATAATAAAATGTCTTGAGACTTACCAAGGACACCATATTGTTGCGGAGTAAGTCTTACATCTTCATCCACACCTCCTGGCACAGAAGAAATGAGCGATGCACGATCGCTAATATGACTTCTAGTACTGGCCTCACTTCTTCTTGCCCAAGATGCCTGTGACAATGCATCTATATTTTTCACCAACAAGAAACATTAAATTGTTTTATTATAAACTTCAATAGCTTATAAATACACATGTAAAAATTATTATTGTGTGTTTAAAATCAGTTTATATTATATAAGCTGATTTATATAATATAAACATGACAATATATTATAACGATAGTATGAGAGAATTACCAAAATTGGAATTTTTGAAACTTGCTAATCTTGTTTTGAAGTGTCTCCGAGAAGGCGGCAAGGGATGTCTTCGTCGTCTTTTCAAAAATTGCGCCAATCCGCCTAGTAATACTGAACCACCAGCAAAGCAGATAATAAAGATCTGAGAAAATATATGCACACACTTAACAGGCATACACTTGTGCGAGAGATGGATTTGAATCATAAACAATAATATTATTACGTAGACAATACACTTTTATCGGACTTTTTGCATTATTACATAATGATCTCAAATGTGCATTTAATGAAAATGTATTTACTCTAACCTCTCAAAAGTACCGATAACTTGCTCTAACCTTTTGTGTGCGGGACAAATGTATCGCCGGTAATAAAGCTATGTAGCGCTGATATAACGCGCTGTAAAATTGTCGTATATTGAAAACGGACATTGTCATTCACTCAGTTACAAACAGTATTAACCAAATTTTCAACTCATCCATGAAGCTCGACTCGACATCACTGTCAACCACAGCCATCAAATTCAGAGATGGGAAACGCGGCACGAGGTCTTGATTTTAGTTCCTTTAAAATCCAGTTGGCGCTTGCCGAGCTTACTATTGAATCGTGATGTCGATCAGGTGGCATCGCGCGTTGCAAGGAATTACGGGGAGGAGTCGCCACACTCGACGACCTTGCTTTGACATTGGGAGGTTAACTCGCGATTTCAAGTCCTCGCGCTCATCAAACGACGGTCGATTGCACGACGTTACTTATTCCGTTAATAAGAGGTTAATAAGAGGTCTTGTATCCGGCGATATTCCCGTTTTCTTTGAAAGCACCGCGTTAAACAAGACTACAAAGAAAAACACTGTCGTTATGGCACTCAACAAGCTTAGCATTGATAAAGTGGACTTGACGGATAAGAGGGTGCTAATACGGTATGTTTCTTGAACAAAACTTTCGTTCAAGGAAAAAGATTATGTAAGAGATGAGAAAAAGTCAATGACATTCAACGGAAACTTGACAGAATAATTTGTTTTTTTTTAGGGTTGACTTCAATGTTCCGCTGAAAGAGGGCAAAATAACAAACAATCAGAGAATCGTTGCTGCGTTGGATACGGTGAAATATGCAATTGACAAGAAAGCCAAGTCGATTGTTCTCATGTCTCATTTGGGTCGACCGGATGGAAAGAGAGATGAGAAATATACGTTAAAACCTGTGGCTGAAGAGCTGAAAACTCTGTTAGAAAGAGAAATTGTGTTTTTGAATGATTGTGTGGGATCTGAGGTAGAAGCTGCTTGTGCTAATCCAGCACCTGGTACTGTAATTTTATTAGAAAATTTGAGATTTCATATTGAAGAAGAAGGAAAAGGAGTTGGTTCTGATGGAAGTAAGGTAAAAATAGTTTCAATTTTTTTAATTAAATTTTTTTAACAATTATTAAAAATTTAAAAGTATATATATATATATAATGTAGATCGCTTCATATTTTAGAATTCAGAGACATAATTGATTGATTTTTATTTTAGGTCAAAGCTGATAAAGACAAGGTTACTGAATTCAGAGCATCTTTAAGAAAACTAGGAGATGTGTATATTAATGATGCCTTTGGAACTGCTCATCGCGCTCACAGTTCCATGATGGGAGATGGATTTGATATAAGAGCTAGTGGTTTTCTACTGAAGAAAGAACTCGAGTACTTTGCGAAAGCTCTAGATAATCCAGAAAGACCATTTTTAGCCATACTTGGAGGAGCTAAAATTGCTGATAAAATTCAACTAATTAATAATTTGCTTGATAAAGTAAATGAAATGATTATCGGAGGTGGTATGGCTTTCACATTTTTAAAAGTATCCAAAAACATGAAGGTAAAATTTAATAAAACTTAAGAAAGAAACAATAAAAAGTGATTATATTTTGGATGTTTGTATTTATGTGATTTTCTCTAGATTGGAAGTTCCTTATTTGATGAAGAAGGTTCAAAAATCGTGAACGACTTGTTGGACAAAGCGAAAAAGAACAATGTTCAGATACATTTACCTGTAGATTTTGTGACTGCAGATAAATTCGCGGAAAATGCTGCGGTAGGAGCTGCGGATATTGAAAATGGTATACCTGACGGATGGATGGGTCTCGATGTTGGCCCAAAATCGAGAGAATTGTTTGCTGGTAAATTTCAAAAAAATAAATATTTAATATACAAATTACTTGATGTATTAGGGGAAAAGAATTATGTGTTATATTTTATATTTGCAAATGTATTTTTATTTGCAGAGCCGATTAAGAGAGCAAAAGTTATAGTGTGGAACGGTCCACCGGGAGTGTTTGAATTCGAGAACTTTAGCAAAGGCACGAAGAGTCTAATGGATAATGTCGTTGAAGCTACAACTCGTGGAACAATCACTATTATTGGAGGCGGAGATACGGCAACGTGCGCGGCTAAATGGAAAACGGAGGATAAAGTGAGCCACGTGAGCACTGGCGGTGGCGCGAGTCTAGAACTTTTGGAGGGCAAAGTGTTGCCCGGAGTCGCCGCTCTTTCTCCATCGTAAATCAGATTTTCCTTGTAACGAATCTTCCTGTAAAAACAACATCCTTGTCAAAAAAAAACTTTCCCGTTTCATGTGAAATGAGTAAAAACAAGAATAGAGTAGAGGCTATTCATTATCTCTGATTTATCAGAGTGTAATTCCTCCTTGGAACTCCAGCATTCTTTTAATAGAGAAAAGAAGAAAGAATAGAATTGTATTTTCGTGCTTGATTGTAGAATGTTACAAGAAAGTGAGTATATAATTATCTATAATTGTACAACGCAGAATATGTATGTGTTATACATAAAAACTATTTATACGTGCATAAATTAAGAAAATATAAAAATCGATGATTATACACACTAATTATTAAGTAATTATGAACAAAGAGTCAAGCGTTGTTAAGATGTAATTATCTCCGCACGGTAAAAAGTTCACTTATAGTTTCACGAACTTGAGATTCGGCTCCAATCATGTTGATAATAAAGTGTAGATATTTATATTTGTGTTTTATTTATAGATATATTTCCTATAAATTTTAAATAGTTCATATTCTTATGCAAAAAAATGTAAACTCTATGAACATTAAAATGTATATATATGCACCATACAAGAGAAAAGACTGCGAGCGGTTAGGACCATCCTATCCTATATTAAAATTGGACCGAGAAGTGCACGTTTGGAGTCGAATATATCGCACCTATTGTTGCCTCTTTTCCGCGTTGCCGATTGGTTAGTTGGTTGATCGAGCCGAATCGAATCAGGGTCACTGACCTCGGCCGCGCGACCGCGGCGGTGTTACTGACTTCGGTCACGTGATTACGGTATATATATGTATAAATACATATATGCGTATCTGTTTGTATTATATATAGATATAGAATATTACATATACTATATATGTATAATATTCTCTGTTTT